>NC_056733.1:911054338-911168259 GCF_019279795.1 Protopterus annectens
TACAGATGCCCCCAGGAGGCCTCTAAGGAATCAAAACCACATTGCAAAGTATGCTTTCCAACTTGTTCAGCTGCATGCAATAATTCCTGCAATTCTTTATTTTCTGCACAATCAGAAATTTTCTGTTTCAGCAATCCCATGACATGTTGTTGATACGTGAGCATATGAAACTGTATAAACCTTCTTTCCCCATCTATCCAGTGCCCTTGAATCTCTGTCAGAGGGGGGTAGGATTTTTTGCTGTTGAGACCTTAACTCCCTTTGGACCCTGTGAAATAGTTTCGGGATCAGCAGCAGGGTTTTTAAATAAAGACTTGTGTAAGTCACGGACCCTGTAATATCGGTCAGGCTTGCTGGGAGCCAGAGGTAAGGAGTCCGGGGTCAAGCCTGACTCTGAAAATACATCATCCACAATGTCTAAAACACGGGGTATGGCTAAAGGCCTGTGCTGAGGGAGAAGGAAATTCCTGAGCCTCTTTTTTGATTGAGAAATTTTGACTCTCCCAGTGAAAATGCTCCCTCTAAGTATGCAAAGTTTCTCCAAATGAATAATCCTCAGGAGGTGAGGCAGATGGGATAGACTCCTCTGCATCAGAATCCTCATAGGGAGGTATAGATAATTCCTGATCAGAAGAGGAATCAGAAGAAATAGAAACCTGATCTGAACATTCATAATAAGTGTCTTGCCTAGGCCTCATCAGGAGGGGGATGGGAACCCCTGATCAAGGTAATAAGGTCTTCAGCCATTTTTGATAATCTGTTTTTTTAGGCATAGCGGCCTGTGCACGTGGCTCATGCGTTGTTTTTTTTAGCTTTAGAAGTTGCTTTTGTCTTTGGTTTTGCAGCTGTTGTCAGTTTGATATAAAAATGTTGAGGCCTGAATACACACTCAGAAGCCAGTGCCTGCTCAGTGGCTCTGGACCCATCCGAGGGAGATACATCTGTGGGTCCAATACTTTGAGTATCTCGCGGCGTGCCGGACTCCACGTGGGTCTCAGTAGGGACCTGCGACTCGAAAGTAGCAGGTATCAGGGGCTGCGAAAGCGCCTCACTGAGTACCGGCGACTGGCTTAGGAGAAGCTTCGTCGTCAGTTTTGGACCTCGACTGTCTCTGTCCTTTTCTTTTGAGTTTTTTATGTTCTCCGGTAGTCTGATTGCTATCTGACATTTCTGGCTAGTTAAATCTGTTTCCAAAATACTTTGAGGCAAAAATATACTGACACTTAATAGTGCGTTGGTTAAATCTAGCATAAAACCGACAGCCAGGCATGTTGTGATCAGGGCCTAGGCAAGGAATACAGTATAAATGAGGTATTTGTTTCCCACAAGTAATACAATTAACTTTTTCTGACATCGGTATGGAGCAAGAAAAAAGTTTCCACAACAAGGTGCTTAGCTTTAGTGAAGACTTCGGTTCTGAAACTCAAACTCGAATATTTCACTAGTCTACCGACCGGTACTTGCAAAATACTTCTGCTTCGGGCACTGCACGGCAAGAAAGACTAAAGAAAATGGCGTCGGCTGCATGTTTTATACCCCTGACGACCTGATGTCATGGAAGAGGAGACAGCAACCGACACAGGACCCAAGACTTTGGAATTCAGGCCGACTGAGGGCAACCTGCCAGCAGATTACCCAAATGTAATGACTGCAACAGTGAAACACGAAGAACATCTTAAATACCTGAAAATTTAGTCCAATCCTGGAAGTCTTGTTTTAAGTGTCTCAACAGGTAGCATGATCACCTTTGGTGCAGAAGGCTGACAGTTAAATTCCCACACCACGATTTTGGACTGCTGACACTGTAGCACAGCATAAGGGGGTGGCTGTATTCTTAAGCATCATCCTCCAGATGAGACATTAAAATGAGACCCTATCCACCTGATTTGGTGGCAGATCAGGTGGATATATAAAAGATCCCATGGCATCTTCTGGAAAAAGCAGGGGAATATTCCTGATGCCCTGGCCAAATTTCCCCTAGTAGTACAAACATCTCCTCAGGTCTCCAAAGAAAAGAGGCTACTAGTCAAGTGGAACTAAACCAAAGGATAAATAAAATATTCACCTTGAACTCAGGTCAGAGGTCTTACGGGAAAAGGCAGCGCCAGGGACTTGCTATCCTAATGGCAGACATCTCCATGTTCTGATTTGTAATTGTGGGGATTCTGCCCTCCCCTTCTCTGATGGCCCAGTGATGGCAGGCATCAAGGTCGTGAGAAGCTTGGGTGCCTCAATTACAGCTGATGCCTTCAGACTCAGGGATCCCTAAGGAACTAAAGTACTCCATGTTGTCCTTCCTTTTTTAGCTGCTTCTCCTTTTCCTGTCTCCTCTGTTTTAAGTGGGATGGCTGTATCGTCCTGGTGCTGTAGATCAGTAAACAGGAAGAGCCGAGTTAAAGTTGGCTAACCTCTTTTTGGTGTGATACACATGGAGCTTTTCTGCCTTGTCAAAGTCTTTGTAAAGCAAACTCTGGCAAGAATGCAATTTTCTACTTTGTTCAGCTTTGCTCACTAGTCCAAAATAATACAGACACTGACTGTGTTAAGCTTTAAGCAGTATCTGACGTCTGTGAATACACCATCTCCCAGTACAGTAGTACACCTCCTGTGCCTGCTTCAATATTGCAAGGTAACTGCTCTAAAAATCAAGTGTAATAAATGGGTCCTACAATAGGCATTTATCTGGTGGATACTCTCTAGTTACAGGCTTAGACTAAGATGTACTCATTGTAAAAATAAAATGGGGCAAAAAAGAACTAGACAAGCATGCAACATGTCAAGGCTTGGGAAGATGGAAGGATACTCAGCTCTGACAGTCAAGCACGACTTCAGACTCAGCCAATAGATATCATTGCAACAGTAATCCACAAAAAATGTTTTCCTGCAGTAAAATAAGATAAAGCAGGCATGAAATGTTTGGTAATGAGGTTGACTAGATCTATTGTGGGCAAAAGACACCTGGTTTTGTCAAGCAGCAGTGCTGATATATTCTCAAAACCTTAAAATTCAACAGGGCTTCATTTCAGATGAATAGGTTCTGAAAACATCAAGGGGATTTATAGCTTCAAAATATATTCTAAAAGCACTGCCACCAAGACCACAGGTTTGAAAATGTCAAGCTAATAGAATAAACTCATAACTCCTAGCTGACACCCAATCTTCCTTTAATTCAGTAGAGATATGGCTCTCCAACAATCAGCTCATCCTTAACCAAAAAAAAACTGCTACTCTTTCTTCCTAAAACAGCAATCATATCAAAGCTTCCTTTTCTATGTCTAAAAATAATACCCCTATTCTAACAGAATCAAGTACAAAACTCCTAGGTGTTACCACTGATGACCAACTGAAATTCGACATCACATTAATAATTGCATCAAAAAACTCAGGAGAAGCTAGGACGCCTATATAGAAACAAAAATGTCTCTGCCATGAAGCTCAAGCCACACTTACACATGCTTACCTTCAATCTTGCCAAACTTATTGCTCCCAAATCCTTACTAATCTAAACTCTACTCTGCTATCAAAGCTTGAATCAACATACCACAATATTGCTAGAGTTGCAGCTCAACAAACCTATAAATCCCACCACTGTCTATCCCTGAAACACAGACTGGCTAGAACTACCCCACCTACTTCAGCTCACAGAGCTTCAAACCAAACACTCAATTTTGTACCAGCCAGAATACTGTCCTGCCTTGTCTTCTCTTGTATCTAACTACTCACCAGCTAGAAATCTCGGAGTTCATCCCTTAATCTATTACATATCTATAAACCCAAATCTAAATCAGGTCAAAACATATACAGCTACTACCCTCCTATGGCTTGGAACAAGCTCCCTCTGAAAATCAGAAATCTGACAAATCCCAAACAATTTAAGTCGGCTACAAAAGAATACTACAAACAGCAATGGATCTGCCATTGCTCTCATCCTGCCTGACTACAACCATTCAACTAACACACTTCCTTCTGGCACCATAGTTGTCTGATCTACCTACCTTCCCTCCTTCCTCCCCCTATTCCTTCCTTCTTGTCAATCTAGACTCCCTTATCTACTTCTTCCCTCACCCTCCTTCCTATCTATACACCTCCTCTCCTCCTCCGAAATTGTTACTGATTAAGTTCTTCAAACACTAGCCTACTCTGTTGTCACCTTTCTTGATGCATCATCATCCGAACAGAATGTGCCTTACCCTAGGATTACCATATATAAGTTTTTTTTTGTGCTTATTCAAACATGTACGTACAACAATCTTATGTATGTCAATGTTAAAATACTTAGTTTTTAGTCTTTGATACCAGTTTGTATAATTATCTTATTTTTACTGTATTATGGAGCTTGTCTCCCTGGGACTCTGTTGAAAAAGGGCTATGGCTCAGTCAGACATACCCGGTCAACAAATGTAAAGTAAATAAAGTAAAAACTTTAGATCCGCTGTTTCAGATTTGCACTACATTTGCCAGTGTTCCCCCTCCCCTACAATGTGACCATATGACTAAGTTCACATCAGTGAAGACTGCGAGAATGGCAGTATAACGGCCTATTCAAAATTATTCAGAGATACTGATAATAAATTTAAGTGGAATTCACTAGAATGGCTTGTGACACAGCTCGACTTTCCCTCCCCTACAATGTGACCATATAACTAAGTTTACTTCAGTGAAGACTGCGAGAATGCAACGGCCCATTCAAAATTGTCCAGAGATACTGGTAATAAACTTAAATGGAATTCACTAGAACAGCTTGTGAAACAGCTAGACAAGAACATTACTAGTCAACAGTTGGTAAATTAACACAAGTCTCTAAAGTACTGCACTGGTACTGCTGTGATGATCCAGCACATTACGAGAACAAGCCCATTAACAGTAAAGCAGCAAAGCCCACTTTGCTGCCTAAGGACTATGAACTTTTCTTAGGTTCATAGGTTGGTACTAGGCTATCAGCCCTAGGGCCTATACAAGCCTAGCCATAACAATTCCCTGGCCATTTCTTCCCACATTATTTACTTTCCTGGACCCCTGTCTAGCAGGGCGACTGACGTGATCCCTGGGGTGAATTTCCTTTCTCCCATCCAATCAAGGTTCCTCTTGAAGAGGTCCAAAGAGGCACTCTGCTTGACATGTATGGGCAATCTATTCCAGAGTCTGGGGAGTCTCTGGGTCAGGAACCTATCCCTCCAGCATGTTTTGTTTATTGTGATGACAAAGTTTAGATCCCTGGAGCGTGTAGCTCTGAGGGACTGGGATTTCTTTAAGTGTAGCATGTCCAACAGCTCTGGGTTTGACATGGCCTTGTATGTTAAGCAGAGATCGCCTCTGAGTAGACGATATGTGACAGAGTATAGCTGGAGTTTTCCAGTTGTTGCAGATGTCTTGAGAGGTACATACCAAATGGGGCGTTGTATTCTATAATGGGTCTAATGAGGGATGAGTACAGTGGGACAATGACCTCCTTTTTTCTGGATGAAAAGCCCTTCGTGATGAGGTGTGCCACATAGAAGGATTTTCTGACTGTTGTGGCGATGTGGTTATCGAAGGTGAGACCACTGTCCACCTGTGTCCCTAAGTCTCTTATCACACTTTCTGTGTTTAGTGTACTGCCACCTATATGGTAATTAATGGATACATGTTTTTTCCCAAAGGGGATAACAATACATTTCTTGGCATTGAGCTTGAGCCCATGGCTCTGGCACCAAGCATCTGTTTCTGTAAGGCCCTTTGTAGAGTATCCACATCATTTGGGATTCAATAATGGCTCCCAGTTTGCAGTCATCTGCAAACTTTGTTAGCCAGAGTCCCTTAGTGTTGACCTGTACTTCAGAGAAGTAGATGCCAAACAAGAGCGCCCCAGGACTGAACCCTGAGGTACTCCACTTGTCACTTGTCTGGAGCTGGATTTGGAGTCGGCTACTTTTACAGTGTGGGTTCTATCAGTAAGCCATTTAGCAACCCATTGGGTGACATAGGGATTAATGCCCAACTTAGTAAGTTTATCTATGATTCCAGAGTGGGGGATGGTGTCAAAAGCCTTGGCAAGGTCTAGATAGGCTGTGTGGACCACCTTACCCTTGTCCATGGCTCTGGAGACTGATTCAAAGAAGTCAATCAGGATCAGGAGACAAGATCGGCCCTTCACAAACCCTAACTGGGTGGGGTCCAGTGTTTGAAGGTTGCCAATGTCTTTGTTTATAAGTTCCATGATAATACGCTCCATGGCCTTGCAGATAAGGCTTGTCAGACTGATGGGACGGTAGTTTCCGGGATCCAAGGTGGATCCCCCCTTGTGGATTGGGATAACTGTAGCTCTGCGCCACTCAGTGGGCATGAAACCTGAGGTGAGGCTATGATTAAACATGACACTTAGGTGAGGTGCCAGTTCATATTGTAGTTCATGTAGTAACACAGCCCGGGATGTCATCTGGTCCCATGGATGCTGTAGTCTTGGCTTTAGAGTGTGCATTTTGTACCTGTGTGGCCGTTATTACAGAAATTTGGCAATCTTCCGGTATTGAGATGGGCCATTTAGGGGGTGAGAGGGGGGTGAAGTTGGCACTGAATCGATCTGCCAGGATATTGGCAATATCCTTTGGATCAGTATATTTAATGCCATTCTGTTTTAGCTCAGAGCAGATCTGAGCATTGCCATTTAGATTCTTGACATAGTTATAGAATGCTTTGTGGTTGTCTTTGGAATCTTTGGCAATTTTATTTTCGTAACTAGCTTTGGAGGATTTTATGAGGCATCTCAGTTTCTTCACTGAGGCTAGTAACGGAGTTTTTTGCATCCTGGGATTTTCCCCTTTTCTGCAAAAGTTTCTTCCTTTTGTTGTAAAGTTTGTTTATGGCAGGGGACCACCAGATTGGCTTCCTTTTTTTGGATGAGAGCATTTTGGTTCTATTTGGGATGGCATGATTCATGCATGAGTGGATGTGCTCGTACAGTGCCTTAGTGTAGGATTCAGCAGTTGAACTTTCAGTTCCAGTCTGCATGGGTGTTATGAAGTTTGTCACTTCTGACTTGAGTAGCATGAAGTTGGCTTTGGAGAAGTTTTCTATGGTGGTTTCTTTACTGGGGGGGGGGTGGGATGTGGATGTTAAGGGTGATTAGCTTATGGTCAGACCTGACTAACGAGGGGGTGACCATAGGTATGGAGCATTGATTTCCCATGTTGGTAATGACCAGGTCTAGGATATTGGAGCCCCTGGTGGGACTATGGATTAGTTGATCCAGGGCATTGGAATTTATGAATTCCAAGAACCGTTGCACAAAGGTGTTGGGACATGAGTAGTTTTCCCAGTTAATGGCAGGGTAGTTAAAATCACCCAGTATTAGGGTGTTTGGTTCTATCTTAATATTTTCCAGTATGTTTAGAAAGGTGTAGTGAGAATCTTGGTGTATGGTGGGGGATCTGTAGCAAGCTACAATTTGGATTGCAGTCTTTCCTAGTGTTAGTTGCACTTGGAGAATTTCAGACACATTGTGTTGGCCAACTGGCCTGGTGGTGTGAATATCCTTGGTGAATATTGACACTCCTCCACCTTTAGTGTTTCGGTCCTGGTTTGGTGGCCGAAAAGTGTGGTAAGAGTTGTAGCCTGGTATTGCAGGGGTGCTCTCTGGAGCCTTGAACCAGGTCTCAGTTACTGCACAGATATCGATGTTCTCCATTTTTAGGAGTGCCTCGAGAGTGCATTTTGAGGTTTAGACTTCTAGCATTGAGTAGCATTACCTTCAGATTTTGCATGCTTGTACCTGTTACGGTGGTGGTTTTGTCCTTTGAAGTTTGCCTAAAAAGGCACTATAGCGGTGGCAAGAGCCTTAGCCAGTAACCTGAATCCCAGGGGCGACAGGTGCAGACCATCTCTGGCAAAGCATCGTGGTCTGTCAATCATGTCATCCCAGGCAGACAGATACTGGATCCCCTTTGAATGACACCATAAGCTTAGCCAATTGTTGAAGTCAATCATTTTATCCTTATATTGTGGTATCATTCTGGGCGAAGGCAGGATGCTACTCAGGGCTAGGGTCATACCTGCCTGGGCCACATGATCCGAGAGCTCTTCCATGTCTCTTCATGTAGTCCAGGGAGGTGCGTCTCAAGTCATTCACTCCAACATGGACAATGACAGAGTCATATTTGTACTTGTTGTGGAGTGACTTGAGTGCATGCGTTATGTGGCGGATCCTGGCAGCTGACTGTAATTTTCTCCTTATTCAACCTGGTGAGAGGGACATCAGTGTGCCGGACTATAGAGTCACCTATGACTAAAGTGTTAGGTACATTGTCTTGCCTTAGGGGCTGTTGCTGGGTGGCACACTGGTGTTGTGAACTATGTGACACATTGGTTGTGATTGGTGTTTGTTTGCGTTTCAGCTTCAGAGGTCTTTGTTGCTTGGGCAGGTTACAGTTAAGGACCTCTGCATATGTGGATTTAGTGTTGCTATATGTGGGTGTTGGTGGTGCGGGTTTAGAAGGGCTATGTGTTGCTTGAGATGTAGTGTGGGTGTTAACCTTCTCCTCTTGACTGTTTAGCACAATCTTGGGTGGAGAGAGCTTTGCTTCCATTTTGGCTATGTAAGTGCATCTCTCACAGGTTGTAGTGTTGGGTGGTAGGAGGAGAGGGTTGTCTGTGTATATGAGGCAATTGCTGCATTGCCCCAGTATGCCCAGATTCACCAGGTGGACAGGTGAAATCACCGGAAGCTGACCCTTGGACATGCTTGGTTTGGGGCTTTTTTTTTTTCTTTGTAAAGTATAGGAGCTGTTTCCTTAGCAAGGTACTTTGCAATTATAGGCTGTTTAGTGCCTACTATTAATTTCTCCTTGTTAACAAGGAGAGTTCAGTGTTTGTGAGTTTAAGGCTTCCTAGTGCTTTCCAGCAGGTATTAGAGAAAGTGCTAGTCACAGGGATGCTTAAAGGAAAGATTGAAAAGAATGCACTCTGCAGTGTGCACTAGAGAAGTTAGATGTGAAAGTAGGTAACTTGAGTTTTACCTGTTTAAAAAGTTAAGGTTTAGTGGAGAGTTACTATTTTTAAAACAGCAAGATGGATTGAAAGGGGTGGTCACTTTTGTATTTTGGTACTATGAAATACTGTAGGATGGCCAATAAATTTAAATAATTGAAGGGGTGGGATTTCAAAAATGAGGATTTTGTGATTACTCACATAAGCCAGTGAAAGTAGAGAGAAATGAGATATATGGTCAGATTAACATAAGAGGCGGGCAACTAGAAAGACAGTGGTATTTAACAAGACAACTTAAATGGGTGGGAGGGCGGAAAAAGAAAAAAAGAAAAAAAATTCTGCCTGACTCAGAACAGAGAGAGCTGTGGTCTCTTTTGAAGTTTTAATATGCTGTTAAAACAGAATGCAAGCAAAACACAAAGTAAAGAAAAACTTTTAGTTATGTACTCACCATAACTTCAGATGTTTGGGATCCATCTCGCCTACATTCTGACTGATGGGCTCGGAGCCGATCCCTCGGCTCCGACTCGGCACGCTTATGCTATAGAGCGAGGCCTCTAATTGGCTGAGCTATCTTTATCCCAGGATGCACCACCACTAATCCCCCAGATCTTGTTTGTCCGCATTCATGCACACATGCACAGCTTGTTTATATAACATTGTTAGATGTTTCAAGATGAAACAACAGGATTCGGACCTTCTGATATCCTCTGATCTCCAAGGAAGGGGGAAGGAGGGTGGTTATTAGAATGAAGAGATGGATCCCAAACATCTGAAGTTATGGTGAGTACATAACTAAAAGATGTTATGTGATCCTATCTCGCCTACATTCTGACTGATGGGACAGCGTCCCTAGCGCCTAAATCCCGGGTGGCTCATTGGAAAACACTCCTGAGCACTGTGGAACCAAATGAAGCTCGTCCTCTAGATGCCACATCTAATTTGTAGTGAGAAATGAAGGTGTGCGGGGAAGACCATGTAGCCGCAGCACAAATGTCACCAATAGCAAGCTTAGAATGAAATGCTACCGAAGTAGCCATAGCCCTTGTAGAATGAGCCTTAACAGAGGTGGAAAGCTCTTTGTTAGAATAAATATAAGCTTGAGTAATACAGTCCCTGATCCATTTGGCAATAGTGACCTTCGTGACTGGGTTGCCCGATTTGTTTTCTGCAAAGGACACAAACAACCGATCTGTCTTCCTTGATTGTTTGGTCCTATCCAAATAAAAACGTAACTGCCTGTGGACATCTAGTGTGTGGAAAATAAACTCCGCTTTATTGGAGTATTTTGGGAAAAACCTGGGAGCTCTAACGACTGTTGCAAGCATAAAGTAGAACAGACTTTAGGAACAAAAGAAGGATTTGGTCTGAGGGATACCCTGTCTGTATGAAAAACCAAGTACGGGGTTTCACTGACAAAGCTTGAAGTTCTGAAACCCTTCTGGCTGAAGTAATTGCCACTAGAAAGGCTGTCTTCCATGATAGAAACTTCAGATCACAGGTAGCTGCCGGTTCAAAGGGGAAAGAAGTCAAGGCACGTAATACTATATCGAGATCCCATGGAGGTGCAGGATGAGAAATCGGAGGTCTTAATAGAGCAGCACCTTTCAAGAAGGTCTTACACAACCTGTTGCTCATTAAAGGTGGGTCTATGGATTCATGAAAATTAGAAATCGCTGCCAATTGTACTTTGATGGTAGAAACAGAAAAGCCTTGGTTGAAAAGAGAGGTCAGAATTTGAGTACTTCTGCCACGGAGTAGAAATGGGGTCCAGGCCCCAGAGTTGAGCCCAGATAGCAAACCTTTTCCATTTGCTAGAATACAGTTTCTTCGTAGTAGACTTGTGGGCTGAAGACAATATGTGCACCACATCTGGGTCCAGTGCATGTCTCCTGACTATGGTCGGAAGAGGAGGAGCCAGGCCGTCAATTTTAATGTGTGTAGGGACTGGTGTAGTAGTCCCGACTGATGAATCAGTAGGTCTGGGACTTGGTCCAGGAACCATGGACCTTCCAGAGCATGTTTCCGAAGATAGGGAAACCAGACTTGACGAGGCCAATAAGGAGCAATTAAGATCATCTTGCTCCCTAAGAGATGCCTTTTGAATTACCCTGGGTAGGAGAGGAACTGGAGGGAAGGCATAAAGCAGGCCGGTGGGCCAGGGATGGACTAACGCGTCCATAGGGCTCTTCCCGGAGCTGGGGTTAGGGAGAAAAATTTTTTGCACTTCTCATTCAGAGGAGTCGCAAAGAGGTCGCAGCACGGAACTCCCCATTCGCTGAAAATCTGCTCTGTCGTAGTCATATTCAGAGACCATTCGTGAGGAGAGAGGATGGTTCTGCTCAACCTGTCGGCTATGACATTGGACTTGCCCGGTATGTGAGTAGCCACTAGGAAGCGTTTGGTCGAGATTGCCCATTCCCAGACTCTCATCGCTTCCCTGCAAAGAGGATAGGATCTGGTCCCTCCCTGTTTGTTCAGGTACCAGACAACTGACATGTTGCCTGAGTGAATAGCAATTACGCCCTGAGGGAGGTAATTGTGAAGGGCTTGGAGGGACAGAAGCACTGCCCTCATTTCTAGAATGTTGATGTGGAGAGGAGTCTCCTCCGGATGCCATTTGCCTTGGACTGACCTGCCCAGGGAATGTCCCCCACCCGCCTGGGAGTCAGTCCGTGGTCAAAGTGGCCGGAGGGGGAAGAACAAAGGGTCGTCCCTGATCCAAATTGGAGGACTCTAGCCACCAGCGAAGGTCCCGTCTGCAAGATTCTGTGATCCATATTAGATGATTGAGAGGGAGTTCCTGAAAGGACCACTGAGTTGAAAGAAGCCACTGGAGGATTCTCATGTGTAACCTTGCCAAGGGAACTAGCAGAACTGTGGCAGACATCGAACCCAATAGCTGCATGACCATTCTGGCTGGGGCTTTGGACCTGGGGAGTAAGGCTCGAACCTGACTTTGTATGATCTGAATTCTGTCTGCAAGTAGATAGACCCGCATCTGGTT
Organism: Protopterus annectens; assembly: GCF_019279795.1. Classification (NCBI taxonomy): domain Eukaryota; kingdom Metazoa; phylum Chordata; order Ceratodontiformes; family Protopteridae; genus Protopterus; species Protopterus annectens. The sequence goes on from NC_056733.1 coordinate 911,066,307, forward strand.
TGAATCTATCTCTGCCCCTATGAATCTTATTCTTTGAGATGGCCGTAACACAGACTTTGGCCAACTGAAGGTGATTCCGAGGGAATTGCCCAGTGATTTTGTGGCTTGCAGGCTCCGTAGAAGTAGATGCTTGGAGTTGGCAGTTAGAAGCCAGTCGTCTAGGTACGGAAACACCTGGAATCCTAGACTCCTCAAGTGAGCAGTCACTACTGCCAAGCATTTGGTGAACACCCTGGGGGCTGTGGTGAGACCAAAGGGCAGCGCACGGAACTGAAAATGACTGCCTCCTAGGCTGAAGCGCAAGTGTCTCCTGGACGTTTGATGTATTTTGATATGGTAATACGCGTCCTTGAGGTCTATGGAGCACATCCAAACACCTTTCTCCAACAATGGGAGAATGGTTTGTAAAGTGACCATTCGGAACTTGGACTTCTTGACTGAACGGTTTAGGTTGCTTAGGTCCAAAATGGGCCTCAAGTCCCCGGTCTTTTTTGGCACCAAAAAGAATCTTGAGTAAGTCCCTAATCCGATCTGGTCTGCGGGGACCGGTTGGGATGGCTCCTTTTTGCAGCAGTTTTGAAATTTCTATGGCTACGGTATCCCGTTGACTGGGTGGCAGGTCCGGGATTCTTTTGGACTGAGGGGGGGACAACAGAATGGAATGGAGTAACCTCCGGCGATAATTCGAAGCACCCATCGGTCCTGAGTGATCCCTTCCCAGGCCTTTAGGTGCTTCGAAAAACGACCCCCGACTGGCTCTGGAGCAGCACAGTCGGGCAATCCCTCAGGGACTATGAAAAGCTGAAGAGCCACGAAAGGACTCGCGGTCTCCAGTGTTGCGGGGGCCTCTGCCGCCTCTGGGACGGCGTCTTCCTGATGAATTTCCCCCTCCTCTGCCTCTGGAGGGGGAACCTTCCTGCTGAGAGGGGTAAGACTTCTGCGATCTCCGGAACCACATCTTCCCTCCTCTTTTAGCCTTGGGATAAGGCCGAAAGGGAGTGGAAAATCATGCCCCTACGGCAGTCAGAGTCTTACCCTCCTGTTCACAGCGGGTAAGTGTGTCTTTCACCTTGGGCCCAAACAGGAGGACCCATCAAAGGGGCATCGGCGAATGAAGACTTGAAGGCCTCCGAAATGACACAGGCGGAGCCAGGCTTGTCTCCGTAGAGCAATGCCTGTACCGCCGCTCTACTCGCCTTCGCCGCATACGAAATGAGCCTCATGGACGAGTTGAAATGGATGACATTGTAGCCAGCTGAGATCCAACCGCCTGGGCCAGCTCCTCAGGCAGGTTACCTAAGAGGGTATCGGATAGCTCCTTAATCAGATCCCTCTGGAATCTTGTAAAGTGCCAGGTAGTTCAAAGACCTCAGAGTAAAGGCCGCTGAACTTAGGGTGTGCTTGCCGCATCGATCCATGCTCCTAGACTCCTTATTAGGAGGATGGACGGACGAGAAGCCTCTGCTACATCCTGCTGCGTAGCAGATGCCACTACCATAGCATCCACAGCCACACCTTTGTGAGGAACTCTCTATCTGGGGGCGAAAGAAATTTGTTTGGACGAGGGCACCGGTTCCACAGAGTCCGGTGTTCCCACGCCCGACAGATCAAATCCAAGAGCTCGTCAAGGGCGGAGACACCCAGGAGGTGGAGGGATGAGCCCGAAGGCCTTCAGGAACACCGACTCATCAGCAGAGGGAGGTTTGGACTGCCAGCCGCCTCGTTGTTTTAGGGCTTCCAGGATGTCTGCAAAGGAGACATCATCAGAGGACGACTTGGGGGACCCCTCTGCATCATCGAGATCGGTGTCAGATGTCAAAGACTCGTCAGGGGAGTCAACGTGCTTCCTCTTGCACGTTTTTTTCCTGGGAGGTTCTTCCGAAAAGGCTTCAGAAGGACCTCCAGGAGGGGAGAAACCCCAGCGGGGGTAACCTGAGGCCCAGGGGCTCCGCTGTCTGCGGACAGGGGAACTACCAACGACCCAGTCTCCAAATGTAGGGAAGGAGCTGGGGAAACTGTGGAGGTAGCCAATGAAGATTTGGCTAGAGCACTCCTCATAGCCCTGAAGGCAGGACCACCAGAATCCTGGGAAGGTCCCCCCTCCGTGGCCACGACAGTGGACGGTACTCCCGCCGCCGACGCACCAAGAGGGAGACTTGGGACCGAATGTATCAATCCCGAAGCCTCCCCCCAGGGCCGAAGGAAGAAGTCCGTGCACTGAACTCCAACCCAGGAGCCGGAGTCGGAGCAAGGGTCAGGCCTGACCCTAACACCTCCACTGGTTCCACCAACACCTGCTCCAACGGTGCCGAAGCTGTTGGAAGAGGAAGTACAGTAAGGGAGTGGACCATCGGCTCCGAAGCCAAATGGGCTGGAGCCAAAACCATTTTTTGGAACACCGGAGACTGGAAGAGTCGAAGGAGCACCCTGTCGATGTCCGAATCAGACATCCTAGAAGACCTCGAGGATACCGATCGGGCCCGAACTGATTTCTCCATCAGCTCCGAAGGGTTCGGGGACCGGCTCCGAAAGGATTCAACAATTATCGGCTCCGAGGAAACCTTCAAAGAAATTTCCCTCGGTGCCAATAAAGACTTCGGCTCCGAGGGGGAAGTGTCTGAGCCGATGACCCTTATCGGCTCCAATATCAGTGGAGCAGATGAGGGTGACCCGCCTCTCGATGCCCCAGACCTCGGCTCCGAAACCCGAGGGGTCGAGGCTGGAGGCATCGAGGCAGACAGTTCCGACCTCGGCTCCGAAGTCCGTGGAGCCGATGGAGAAGTCTGCCTAGTCTTTTTAGCAGTCGGATCCGACTGACTGGTCGGAGCCGGCGCTTTCCTCTTTTTGGAAGGAGAAGGAGAGGAAGACAAAGCCTCCTCGAAGGAAGGCTTAATTAATCCTTTGAGGATTAATTTGTTCTTCCTCTCCTGGAGGACTCTGGAGGAAAACGCATGGCATACACTGCACGATTCTTGTAAATGCTTGGCGCCAAGGCAATAGATGCACGAGGAGTGGTCGTCCGTTATGGACATTTTGAACCCACACCTCGTGCACTTCTTAAACCCAGAGGGTTTATGTTCTTTAGACATAATGAAGAAAAATATAGCACAACAGTAGATTAAGCGTTTATACACACAAAAAACACCAACTCTGAAAAAATATTAACCAAAGAACTTTTTCTCTTTTTTTTACAAGAACAGTGAGAAAGGAAAGGGAAAACAAGGAGGGTCAAGACCCTCTAACTCAAACGGGTACTTGACCCACACACAACCACTGAAGTAGCTAACACAGGGTAAGGCCCCTCTAACTTAAACGGAACCTTCTCTGACAGGAAATTTTAATGAAAACTCAATGAAAAAACAAGAAACACACTCGTACACAAAAAATAGCCGTTAAAACAGCTTTTGGTTGAAAAAGAGTGAACTACTGACAGGAAAAGAGACTATAAATATAGTACTTAGCCCAGCCAATGTTGAGACCATGTCCAAGCTCTGTAAGCGGCAAACGAGATCTGGGGGATTAGTGGTGGTGCATCCTGGGATAAAGATAGCTCAGCCAATTAGAGGCCTCGCTCTATAGCATAAGCATGCCGAGTCGGAGCCGAGGGATCGGCTCCGAGCCCATCAGTCAGAATGTAGGCGAGATAGGATCACATAACATCTACAGTATTCAAAATATAGAAAGGCAATACAGTAATACAAAAAATAACAGCAAACTAACCTTTCTTTCACAGCAAAGTGTAGCAGAGTCTGTAGCATTGAATAACCAGTTTCTGAAAAATGACTTCTAAAATTTTCTCCAAGCTGCTAGAAATGGGTCATGAACTGCTGCTTCTGCATCTGTTATACTACTAAAGTTGTCATAAGGTTTATTATCCAACAAGAAGTTAATTTTTACCTCCAAATCTAGCCTTAACAATTTTTGCATTCAAGTATGTTACAGAAAAACAACTTTACCACAAAAACTTCAAGTATGGATTTCAGTTTCTGAAGCAGATTTACTCTGTGCATTACGGTAATTCAAACAAAAATCACAAGCTGTTTTACTTTGTAATTTGTATACATAAAGGGCATATAAACTGGGGAAAAAGGCTGAAGACCAAACAATCCTTCACACTGCTCTTACTATACTTAACAATCCCAGTGCATTCAAGTAATATTCCTACTAGCCTTCTGACTTACTTGGAAAGAAACTGGAAAGCCAGTGTTTAAGTTCTTTACAAAACAAAGTATATGATTAGCTAGTCTGGGAAGGGAAAAGGATTTCAGTTACTTTTTCCTACTGCAGAAAATACTTGCTTAAATCTGAAATCTGACCTTTCTCCAAACTTGCACTGTCCATTAAATTCTGGGTATATTAGCAATACATTTTTTTAAAAAAAATTGCACCTAGTGCATGAGAACCACTAGAAAAACATGTAAATGTGGGTAATACCATCACACTGATAAGATTAATCCTACAGAAAGTTACACATGTAAATGGTACCACAACAGTCAATCTTCAAACAGGAATTATTGTTGTAATATTAGCCATCACACATAGGAATATGGCACAGAGCATCTGGCCAGAAGAGAGCAGCCTATACATTTTTTTTTAAGTTTTGTTTTTTTTTTTTTTTTTTGTGAAAACAGAGCCCTAATCAGTAGCTGGAAGAGGGCAAGGACAGAAGGTCAATACAAGTCAATCTTGTTTACATAGGTAGAGACAGGAGAGGGGTACTCAAATATCCCTTTATTTGAACATCAAACACTGAGTTTTATTATACAGATGCTAAATGTTCAACATGGGAATAATTGCTGCAGTACCACACATCATAGAAAAGATGAGCACTAAAGCAGTATGAGCCTGGACTACAGGGAGGAATCAGCATACATTGCAGTAGCAACAGTCTACTCCTAGAGCATGTACAGTGGATATAAAAAGTTTACACATCACACACCCCTGTTAAAATTCCAGGTTTGTGAGATAAAGAAATGAGACCACAATAAATCATTTCAAAACATTTCCCATCTTTAATGTGACCTATAACCTGTACAATTCAATTGAAAAACAAATATGTTAGGGAGGAAAAATATAAATATTAAAAAAATGTACGATAAAGCTGGTTGCACAAGTGTGCACACCCTTAAACTAATACTTTGTTGTGTGTGCACACACAAACTAATACTTTGTTGAAGCACCTTTTGATTTAACTACAGCATTCATTCTTCTTGGGTAGGAGTCTATCAGCATGGCACATCTTGACTTGGCAATATTTGCCCACTCTTCCTTGCAAAAGCGCTCCAAATTTGTCAGATTGTGAGGGCATCTCTTGTGCACAGCCCTCTTCAGGTCATCCCGCAGATTTTCTATTGGATTTAGGTCTGGGCTCTAGCTGGGCCACACCAAAACTTTAATTTTCTTCTAGTGAAGCTGTTCTTTTGATTTGGATGTATGCTTGGGGTCATTGCCGTGTTGAATGGTGAAATTCCTCTTCATATTTCTAGCAGATGCCTGAAGGCTTTGGGCCAAAAGTGACTGGCATTTGGAACGTTCATAATTCCCTCCATCTTGACTAAATAAAGCCCCAGTTCCAGCTGAAGAAAAGCAGCCCCAACGCACGATACTGCCAACCACCATGCTTCACTGTGGGGATGGTGTTCTTTTGGTGATGCAAACTGCTGTTTTTGTGCCAAATGCACCTTTTGGAATTGTGGCCAAAAAGTTCAACCTTGGTCTCATTAGACCATAACATTTTCCCACATACTTCTGGGAGATGTTTTTCTGCGTAAGAAAAGGATTCCATCTTGCAACCCTACCCCACAGCCTAGACATACAGAGAATACAGGAGATTGTTGTCACATTTAATACACGACCAGTACTTGCAAGAAATTCCTGCAGCTCTTTCACTGTTGCTGTAGGTCTCTTGGCCACTTCCTTTTTTGTGAAAAGGTGTGGATGGAAGACCAAGACGCTACTTCAGAGACACTGCTGTTCTAGGGCACAACCCTCATATGTCACTGCAAAGTATTTTTGTGCAGACTGTAACATAACAGAAAACACTACAACTATAGCTATACGCTTAGGCTTGTCTTTTGACACTGGCCTACATTAATTCACTGGTTTCAAAGACAAAGCTGCTCTGAACTCCTCAACTCTGGTGCCACCGAGATGGTAGATGACCTTTTAATGCACATCAAGCAAACAGAAATCTCCCTATTAATCAAAGGTTAGTTTAGAAAAAAGTTTAACTGGCTTGTTTCAGACATATTTTTGGGACAATGATGTATGTGTTTAAGACGGACCGGTCGAGAATAGGTCTCCAACTTTTCTCTTTTCTTGGTACTAGGAAGAGTCTGGAGTAGAATCCTTTGCCTTGTTCTGTTATTGGTACTCTTTCCACAGCTCTCATCTTTGTTAATTTCGCTATCTGCTGTAGAGCTTCTATTTTTTGATTTGGAGGTAGGTTTGGCATTCCTCTTTTTACTGGTAAAGTGTGGAAGTGGAACCGGTATCCTTGGTCTATGGTTTGCAAAATCCACTTGTCTTTTGTGATATAGTGCCAATTTGTCGAAAATAAGGCTAACTTTCCGCCTAAAGGTGCTGCTGTTTGTTCCCTGGTAGGCGGTGTCAGAGCCAAGTCACTGTGATTGCCCTGTTGCAGTGGCAGTGGTTGTGTCTGTGCCTCGGTTATTGCCTTGCCACTGTCGTCCTCTGTAGGCACCTCCTCTGGATTGATTTCTGCCTCTAGAGCGTCTAATTCCTGCCCCTTTGGGATTTTGTGGAGTCTGGAAAGGACCAATTTTTGGCAGGCCAGTTCCTGCTAAACCTTGGGGGCTGAACCTGTAAGAAATCTTTAACTGTTTGTACAGATTTTGCCTTTTCTTCCATTTTCTTCATTACTTGCTGGGCAGGTGTACCAAATAGACTGGCCTTATCCATAGGAGCATCTAACAGCTTTGCTTTAACATGATCCGTAAGACCTGTTCTTTCAACCATGCATGCCTTCTTATCACTGTGCCAGTCATGGCTGATCTAAATGAAGCCTCCAGTGCATCATAGCCACATTTTAATGAATGGTTACTAACCTGTTGGATATTATTCACCATTTCTAATACATATTTCTTATCTAAGGATTCATCAGAGGACAGTTTCTTAGTTAACTGATCAAGCATAAACTCTTGGTATTGGATCATATGAAACTGACAGTTTAAAGCTCTAGCTGAGAGAGTAGCAGAGGTGTAAACTTTTTCCCCATCTCTAAGGACCTGGATTCCCTTTCAGAAGGAATAGGGTTTTTGCTGTGGTCGAGGCTACTGCCTTAGGCCCCTGGGATATAGTTTCGGATCTGCAAGTGGGGCCTTGTATAGGTGGTGATGAGTGTCTGGCACCCTGTAAAATCTATCTGGTTTGGCAGGGGCTGGAGGTAAAGAATCAGGAGCAGTGCAAACATCTTTAAATGCATCATCCACAACAGGCAGTACAGGAGGTATAGCTAAGGGCCTATGTTGTGGTAAGTGCAGAAAAGTCCTAAGCCTTTTTCTTGAATCTGAGAAATCTTGTCCCTGCCATTGGAATTGTTCTCTCATGGCATGTAATGTTTCCCAAAGGAAAATTCCTCTGGTGGAGAGGCAGCTGGAATGGATTCTTCAGCATCGGAATCTTCATAAGTAGAAAAAGGAGCCTCTGGCTGGTCTGTAATGTCTGAGTCATCCAGAATCATCAGAGGACACTGGCTCGGGGCTCTGCTCTAGGTCTCTTTTCTGGGGGCTGAGAGGCCCTGTCTGGGTGAGATTGGGATCCCCTAATTAAGGATATTAAATCTTCTGCCAGAGTAAGCATTTGTGAACTTGAAGTGGGCCTGTGTGAGGGGGCTTAACAGGCACTGATTTAACAGATTTGGCTGCTTTAGCCCTGGCAAAGGCCTTAATAGACATGGCTGCAGGAGGCCTAGCAGCACCACGTGCTGGGGTAGAGACATCCAAAGGGATGGTGTCTGATAAATCACTAGGAACCACAGTTGTAGGCAAAATTTCTGAGGCCGATTCAACTAAGGTAGCAGGAGCCTCAGTAGTAGTCATGGATTCGCTGAAGATTGACCGGTTTTCTCGGTTTCGCGAAACAGAGACACTCGCTTGCTTAACCGTGGTCTCGGCCCAACCCGCCGACCGCGAGTGTCGGTCTTTTTCTTTGCGTTTTCTAACAATTTGCGTCGTCGGAGCATCCGACGGCATAATGTAAGCAAAATCTGAGCGAAAAACTGTTCAGCAAACTCCGACCGGCCTAAGCGTCGTCGGTTGAAGGAAGTACAGGCGAGCAGGCTGCTACGTCGTGGTCTGGGCCTAAGCAAGGCAGACAGTAAGAGTGGAAATCTTTATGAGGTATTTGTTTCCCACAAGTTAAACAGTTATTGACTTTTTCTGACATCGGCCGAGGCAAGAAAGAGTCCCCAACGGGTACTTAGCTTTTAGAAGTCTTCGAAGTAGTATTCGGTAGTAGTAATCTCTGGATCTGACCGACCGGCACTTGCGAACAGCTTCTGCTTCGGGCGCCACGCGGCAAGAAAGACTGAGGAAAATGGCGTCGGCTGATGCCTTTATACCCGAAGACCAGCAGAGATGACGTCGGGTGAAGTGCGACATCAGCCGAAGCCGGACCCAGACTTTGGAATCCGGCCGACCGAAGGGCTGCCTGACGACAGGACAACCCATTTGTTATGACTGCAGATGCATCCATGAAGGACATCACTACAACTATAGCTATACGCTTAGGCTTGTCTTTTGACACTGGCCTATATTAATTCACTGGTTTCAAAGACAAAGCTGCTCTGAACTCCTCAACTCTGGTGCCACCGAGATGGTAGATGACCTTTTAATGCACATCAAGCAAACAGAAATCTCCCTATTAATCAAAGGGTAGTTTAGAAAAAAGTTTAACTGGCTTGTTTCAGACATATTTCAGAAAACCACTTTGGCATAAGTGGTTAAAAGCCTTACCTATCATGGTGGAAAAATAATTTTCTGTTGCCAGACAAATGCAGATGTTGAACAACCTAAAGTGATACCACTATGTGAATACCAAGACAGGAATTCATACAACAGGAGCTAGCCGATTCAAAAGGAGCAAAGTTTGCTTCTCAGAAACAAAAAGTACAGTTTTGTACCTACCATAAATGTAGATGTTCGAGTGCTCACACTGCTGCAGTCATTACACTTGGGTTATCCTGCCGTCAGGCGGTCCCCGCAGTCGGCCTGAGTTCCAAAGTCCTGGTCCGGCGTCGGTTGCTGTCGCCTCTTCCCTGACGTCAGTGCGCCAGGGGTATACAAGATGCATCCAACGCCATTTTCTTCAGTCTTTCTTGCGCAGTGCCCGAAGCAGAAGCAGTTCGCAAGTGCCGGTCGGCTGACTCCTGAGATTTTCGAAGTCGAATTTCAGATCCGAAGTCTTCAATAAAGCTAAGTACCCCGTTGGGGAAACTTTTTTCTTGCCTCAGACCGATGTCAGAAAAAGTTAATTGTATTTCTTGTGGGAAGCAAATACCTCGTAAGGACTTCCACTCTTACTGTATTCCATGCCTAGGCCCTGATCACGACGTCACTAGTTGTCGGTTTTGTGCTAGATGCAACAAACGCACTATAAAAAGACGTTTTGATTTTGCTTTGCACTACTTTGGCCGAAGGTTCAATTATACAATGCCGTCAGATCAGATGACGGCCTCAATACCGAAAAAACACATCCCCACTTCTGCGTTACCACTGCAGCAGTGTAACACGATGAAAGTACAGTTTTGTACCTACCATAAATGTAGATGTTCGAGTGCTAATACAGCTGCAGTAATCACAGATGGGTTTTCTGCCGTCAGGCGAGTCCTCGGTCGGCCGAATTCCAAAGTCTAGGTCCGGCATCAGTTGTTGTCGCTATCTCTCCTGACGTCAGTGAGGTAGGGGTATATAAGACACAGCCGACGCCATGTTCTTCAGTCTTTCTTGCCCCAGATGTCAGGTGCCCCCAGAAGGAAGGCAATACATAAATTATATTTATATACATGCAATGCAATATAATCCAAAATCAGTAGTTGCAAGCAAATATACCATAGAAGGATAACCCAATCAGGTTGTATGAAAAGGGGGTTAGGCCCTAGGCCTTTACCAAGAGGGGAAGGAGGGAGGGAAAAAGTACAGTTTTGTACCTACCATAAATGTAGATGTTCGAAGATCCACATTGCTGCAGTCCTAACACTTGGGTAGTCCGCTGTCCCAGTCGGCCCGAATACCAAAGTATAAGGCTGACGTCGGTCAAGGCGCATTAGTCTGACGTCAGGGTACAAATGCGCATGACCGACGTCATTTCCTCAGTCTTTTCTTGCCCCAGATGTCAGAAGACCCTAAAAAGATAAGGCCAAAACCAAAAAACACCAAACACTCCTGTACCAAACATATGTACAATATATACAAATTACAAAAGTACAACCCCACCCACACAACCACCCCTAAACACAGAGGGGAAGGAGGGTAAATTGGACTGCAGCAATGTGGATCTTCGAACATCTACATTTATGGTAGGTACAAAACTGTACTATGTTCTTCATCTCACATTGCTGCAGTCCTAACACTTGGGTAGAATCCCAAAGCAGAGGTAAGGGAGGCTGGCAAATCACAAAGAAGCTGGAGCTGACAACATGCCCTGCAAAACAGCCGTGGCAAAACCAGCCCTAGACTTAGAGTAGAGAGGAAGGTGGTAATGCTTAGAGAAAGTATGCACTGAACTCCAAGTAGTTGCCTCCAAAATATCCTTAGTTGCCACCCCCCTTAGAAATGCTGTTGAAGTGGCAGTAGCCCTAGTGGAATGAGGCCTAATCCCAGCTGGAATCTCCTTGCCATGATGGGAATAACAAAATGCAATGCAAAACCCAATCCACTTAGAAATAGTTTGTTTTGACACAGGCTTGCCCTGAGAACTCAAAGCAAAAGAAACAAACAACTGCTGAGACTGCCTAAAATCCTTAGTCCTGCTTAAATAATAACGCAACTGCCTGTGTACATCTAAAGTGTGCAAAATCTTTTCCCCCTTATTTTGGGGATCTGCATAAAAAGTAGGCAAATGAATAGTTTGGTTTAAAGCCACACTAGAAACCACTTTAGGCATAAAGGAAGGATTAGTACGTAAAGATACCCTATCCTTATGAAAAATCAGGAAAGGCTCAACCGCCACAAGGGCCTGCAATTCAGACACCCTTCTTGCAGAGGTAATGGCCAACAAAAAAGCAGTCTTCCATGACAAATATTTCAATTCAGCAGTAGCTGCAGGCTCAAAAGGTTGTAGAGTGAGTTTCTCCAACACAAAATTGAGGTCCCAAGCAGGAGTAGGAGCTCTACGGGGGTCTTATATTCTTTGCCCCTCTAAGAAATTGCTTGAACAAAGGATGAGAAAACAATGGTGGGTCACAATCATAGTGAGCTGAAATTGCTGCAGCATGAATCTTAATGGAAGAGAAAGACAAACCTTTGTCCAATAACTCAGTAAGATATTGAAGAGCCATACTCAAATTTGGCTCAGAAACATCCAAATCCTTTGCTGTACACCAAAATAAAAATCTCTTCCATTTTCCTGTGTACACTTTCCTTGTACTAGGTCTTCTGGCTTCCATAATCACATTCAAAACTTGTTGAGGAAGCTGAGACCTGCTATGGTTCAAAACAGAATATGCCAGGCTGTTAGATGAAGAGAGTGAAGCTTGACATTGAGTAGATGCCCATCCTTCTGAGACAATAGGTGTGGAATCAAAGGTAAGGGCCATGGAGGCTTCCTTACCAGACTCCTCAGCAATGGGTACCAGTGCTGCCGAGGCCAATCTGGAGCTATTAAAATCATCCTTGGCTTGTCTTGTCTGACCTTTAGGAGTACCTTTGGGAGGAGAGGCAGAGGTGGAAAGGCATACACATGAAGATTTTTCCAACTGAAAGAAAGAGCATCCACTTTCCAGGCTGTGTGATGAAACCTTTTCGTGCAAAACTTTGGCAGCTGGTGGTTTAGTGGAGAAGCGAACAGATCTATGTCTGGAGTTCCCCAGGACACTGTCAATGTCTGAAATACATGAAGATCCAGTTTCCACTGTGGGGATCCATGATTTGCCTGCTTAACACATCTGCTAAGGAGTTCTGTGCTCCTGGCAGAAACCTTGCTTGAAGATTCAGTTGCAAGCTTAACGCAGTCTCCCACAAAATCATTGCTTGCCTGCATAGAGGATAAGAATGTGTTCCTCCTTGTTTGTTGATGTACCACATGACAGTTGTGTTGTCTGTTAGAATCAACACCTGCCCTGGAAGAAGAAAATCCTTGAAAGCCAGTAATGCAAACTGGACTGCTAACATCTCCTTCATGTTGATATGTAGATGCTGCAGTCTGGCAGGCCACTTGTCTTGTATCCACTTTCCATTCAGATGAGCTCCCCAAGCTGTGTCTGAGGCATCTGTCGTTAGAATCTGACTCGCCTCTGGCCGGGTCACAGAGAGTCCCTTGTTTAGGTGACATTCCTGAGCCCACCACAAAAATTCCTTTTGAATGCAAGGTATTATTTGAATGACAGTGTCCAAATCCTGGCAGTGCTGTGTCCATACATTTTGAGATACTATTGTAGCTTCCTCATATGCAGTTTGGCATTGGGAAGTACCAGAATACAAGATGCCATGAACCCTAAGGCTTGAAGGACTGTCCTTGCAGTCAGCCCGGACTGATGAGATAGTTGATGGAAGTAAAGAGAAAGATTCTTTTGTTTGTCCGGGGTTAAAAAGGCCATCTGGGTTGCTGTATTCAGTCTCACACCCAGAAAGCACATGTCTTGAGAGGGTACTAGACTGGACTTTATTTCGTTCACAGAATACCCTAGGCATCTTAGCACTGCTATCACATATTCCAAATGCTGAAGAAGCACGTCCCTTCCTTGAGCCAGAAGCAGGCAATCGTCCAAATAAGGATAGATTTGTATTCCTTTTAGCCTGAAGAAAGCTATCACTGGAGCCAGAACCTTTGTGAACACTCTGGGCGCAGTAGATAAGCCAAAGGGCAATGCAGAGAACTGATAATGAGAATTCCCAGCTCGAAAACGCAGATACTTCCTGCAAATTAGTCTGATAGGAACATGAAGGTAAGCTTCCTTGAGATCCAAAGTTACCATCCAGTGATCTTTGCCCAGCAGAGGTAAAAGCTGTTGTAACGTCAACATTTTGAACTTGGGAATGTCCAGATAAGTGTTGAGGATAGACAGATCCAAAATTGGTCTCCACGTGTTCCCCTTTTTTGGTACTAGGAACAGGCGAGAATAAAATCCTAGGCCCCTTTCTGGCACAGGAACCGGCTGAATGGCCCCCATTTGGAGCAACAGAGAAATTTGCCTGTGAGCCTCTTTCCTTTGTTGAGGAGGAATGTCTGGCATGCCTTTGAAAGGAGGCAAGGTATGGAAATAAAACCTGTAACCGTGGTGAATGATATCCAATACCCATTTGTCTTGGGTAATTAAATTCCAGTTTTCTTTGAAAAGTGCCAACCTTCCTCCCAAAGGTGCTGCCAGACGAGAGGATTCTGGCAGCTGAAAAGGCAGGTCATTGGGTCTGTTTACGAAAGGACTGACCCCTGCCCTCACCAGAAGACTGAGCAGGTGAACTCCCTGTTCTAGGCCTAAAAGAACCTTGAGCTCTGCCCCTACCACGTCTAGACCTACCCCTAGACTGGGAATCATAAGCAGGATATGTCCACCTCTTGGTAGGCCAATTTCTACTAAACTTCGGAGGCTGAACCTGCAAAAAATCTTTAACAGTCTGCATAGACTTAGCCTTGTCTTCCATTTTCTTTAGAACTGCTTCCACAGGCGAACCAAACAACACATCAGATTGTAAAGGAGCATCTAAAATCCTTGTCTTCACATGCTCAGCTAAATTCTGATCCCTCAGCCAGGCGTGCCTGAAGAACGAACCAGTGGCAGCCACCCTCGAAGAGGCCTGCACAGCATCAAAACCACATTGCAAAGAATGCTTACCCACCTGTTCAGAAACATGAACTAAATCCTGCAACTCTTTACACTCAATACCTTCCGCCAAAGCATCCACCTTAGACTTTAATTGTGAAAGGAGATAATTCTGGTATTTCAACATGTGAAACTGGCAATTCAAAGCTCTCATGGCCAAAGTGGAAGAAGTATACACTTTCTTTCCCCATCTATCCAAAGCCCTTGCCTCTTTATCCGGAGGAACAGGATTTTTAACAACAGAAGCCTTAACACCTTTAGGCCCCTGTGAAACAGTTTCTGGGTCTGCCCTAGGACTCTTAAAAAGATACTTATGAGCTTCAGGCACCCTATAATATCTATCCGGTTTAACTGGAGCAGGAGGCAAAGAATCAGGGTTCAGAGAAGCCTCTGCAAAACATCCTCCACCACATCTAGAACAGGAGGTATAGCTAAAGGCCTATGCTGGGAAGAAACAAAAATTCCCTAAGCCTTTTCCTGGAATCAGAGAAATCCTGACCTTCCCATTTAAAATGCTCCCTCATGGAATGAAGAGTCTCTGAAAATGAAAAATCCTCAGGAGGAGAAGCAGAAGGAGTAGAATCATCCACATCAGAATCAGAGTAAGGGGAATACTCCTGCAAGTCTTCAGCCGAAGACTCAGAAGCATCCGAACACTGCTCAAAACTCCCAAGCTCAGGTTCCACCCTAGGCCTCTTATCAGGAGGGGGCATAGAACCTCTAATCATTGTAATCAAATCTTCTGCCATCTTAAGCATATGCTTCTTAGGTACAGACCCTGAATAACTAGGGGTAACACCTGAAACAAAACCTGGCCTGCCCCTGGGAGAAGCCTTGGAAACAGCAGGGGAGGGCCTAACCACCTTAGGAAGGGAGGGAAGAACAGCTACCTGAGAAGCCCCTTCCGCCTGGCCTACCTCCTGAGAGGTCACATCTTGCAATAATAAAGTCTCTCCCTGGGATTCCAAAGAAATTACTGGCTGAACCTCTGGCTCCACCGAGCCCTCTAAAGAACAGACGTCCGGTACGGACGGTTCTTCCAGCCTAGGCTTTGCCGTTTTGTCCTTGCGCTTTTTTGACAAAGCGGGTGTCGGAGCATCCGACGGCATTTTATAATTACACCGCTTCCCAAAAACTAACCTGGCACAATCTAATCTTCTCTTTATAGTGCGTTTGTTAAATCTAGCACAAGAGCGACAGCCAACAACGTCGTGCTCAGGCCCTAAGCAAGGTATACACAAGGTATGGTAATCCCTATGAGGTATCTGTTTCCCACAAGAAATACAGTTATTCACTTTTTCTGACATCCGGTAAAATACTGAGGCAAGAAAAAACCAAAATATTCCCCAACGGGGTACTTAGCCAACTTGGATTCGGTCTGAAACTCCGACTTCGGAAAATCTCAGAACGCCAACCTGCACTTGCAAAACTGCTTCTGCATCGGACCATGCGGCAAAAAAGACTGAGGAAATGACGTCGGTCATGCGCATTTGTACCCTGACGTCCTGACGTCAGACTAATGCGCCTTGACCGACGTCAGCCTTATACTTTGGTATTCGGGCCGACTGGGACAGCGGACTACCCAAGTGTTAGGACTGCAGCAATGTGAGATGAAGAACATCTGTACTGCAGCTGTATTAGCACTCGAACGTCTACATTTATGGTAGGTACAAAACTGTACTATGTTCATCGTGCATACAGCTGCAGTAATCACAGATGGGTAGAATCCCAAAGCTACGCACATGGTGGTAGGCACTACGTGGAACTGGGATGAGCCAGAATGCCCTGCAACACAGCAGTGGCAAAGCCTGCTCTAGTTTTGGAATATAAAGGCAGGTGGTAGTGTTTTGTGAAGGTATGCACAGAACTCCAAATGGCTGCCTCCAAAATATCTTTGGTAGGAACTCCTCTGTGGAAGGCTGTAGAGGTAGCTGTGGCCCTGGTGGAGTGGGATCTGATGCCTGTAGGGACAGATTTTCCATGATAGGAATAACAAAACCGTATGCAGTGGCCTATCCATTTTAAAATTGTCCGTTTGGTAACTGGCTTCCCTTGAGCCCCTACAGCATAGGACACAAAAAGTTGTTCTGATTTCCTGAAGGGCTTTGTTCTGTCCAAATAATAACGTAGCTGCCTATGGATGTCTAAGGAGTGTAGCAGCCTTTCCCCTTTGTTTTGAGGATTGGGGTAAAAGGTAGGTAAGTGTATGGCTTGATTTAAAGCTACCCTGGATACCACTTTAGGCATAAATGACGGGTTGGTTCGAAGGGAAACCCTGTCCTGATGGAAGATGAGAAAAGGCTGCACAGCCATGAGGGCTTGTAGTTCCGAAACCCTACGAGCTGAGGTAATGGCCAGAAGGAAAGCTGTTTTCCAGGACAAATATTGCAAATCTGTTGAGGCGGCTGGTTCAAAAAGAGGCAATGTTAATTTTTCTAGAATGTAATTAAGATCCCAGGCTGGTATTGGTTGTTTCCTTGGTGGTCTTATATTCTTAGCCCCTCTGAGGAACTGTCTTAAGAGTGGGTGAGAGAATAAGGGTGGATCCGTGTTGAATTCTGCAGAAATGGCTGAGGCATGGATTTTTATGGAGGAAAATGAAAGTCCACTGTTCAGAAGCTCAGCTAGATACTGTAATACCTGAGGCAAATTCAGTTTTCTAGGGTCCTGGCCTTTTTTCTCATTCCAAGAGCAAAACCGTTTCCATTTTGCGGAGTAAGCCTTTCTAGTAGATGGCCTTCTGGCCTCCAAAATGACATCCTGCACCTCTTTGGGGAGCAGGGTCTGTTGTGGTGTTAAGGAATTTTCCATGCAGCGAGATTGAGTGTTTTCAGCTGACTGTGAAGAGTTTTGTAGCTGTGCTGAGTCAGCAGAAGAGGCATTAGAGGTAGGGACCAGGGAGGAGTATGTGTTAGGCTCCTCAGGAGTGGGTACCAGTGTTGCCTTGGCCAGTCTGGAGCAATCAGTATCATCTTGGTCTGTCTGCTCTTGCTTTCAAGAGCACCTTGGGCAGAAGAGGCAGAGGTGGGAAAGCGTAAACTGTCCATGCTGTCCAACTGAATGAAAGGGCGTCCACTCTCCAGGCCTTTGGATGAAAGGTCCTTGAACAAAACTTTTCCAATTGATGATTCCTGTGGGAGGCAAAGAGATCTATGTCTGGCCTCCCCCACGCTTGGATTATCTTTGTAAACACTTGAGGATGCAACTTCCATTCGTGTGGATCTGTCATATTTCTGCTTAGATTGTCTGCCAGCGCGTTTTCCAAACCTGGCAAGTACTGTGCTTGAAGTTCGATTTGCCATTCCAGAGCCAAGTTCCAAAGTGTCATGACTAGTCTGCACAGGGGGTATGAATGTGTTCCTCCTTGTTTGTTTATGTACCACATTTCTGTGGTGTTGTCTGTTCTTATCAGTAATTGTCCTGGATGCAGGAGGTCCTTGAAAGCTGTAATTGCATTTATCACTGCTAGCATTTCTTTTTGATTGATGTGAAGGTGCTTTTCCTTTTGGGACCATTTGCCCTGAATGCATCTGTCTGTCATGTGCGCCCCCCCCAGGCGTAATCTGAGGCGTCTGTTGTGATGACTTGATTTGCTTGAGGCTTGCAGAATGGGAGACCTGTGTTTGTTTGACATGCCTGGGCCCACCATAGAAATTCCTTTTGCAAACATGGAATTATTGGTATTATTGTTTACAAACTGTGGCTGTGTTGAGACCATAGGTTTTTTAGGTACCATTGAAGTTTCCTCATATGCAACTTTGCACATGGGATTAAAAGAATACAAGATGCCATGAAGCCCAGAGCCTGCAGGATTTTCCTTGCAGTAAGCCTGGTACATTTTGCTAGTATTTTGAAGTACTGAGTTAGTTGCCCCTGTTTTTCTGGCATAAGATAGGCCATCTGGGTGTTTGTGTCCAAGTTGGCACCCAGGAAAGTTATTTTCTGAGATGGTGTTAGCCTGGATTTCTCTTTGTTGATTGTGTATCCCAGAGAATGCAGTAACCATGTTACATAAGCCAGATGTTCCAGAAGTATGTTCTTGCTGTCCGCTTGGATCAGGCAGTCGTCCAAATAAGGGTAAATTTGTATCCCTTGAAGTCTGCAGTAGGCAATTACTGATGCCAGGCATTTCGTGAATACTCTGGGCGCAGTAGATAAGCCAAAGGGCAATGCAGAGAATTGATAGTGGATTGAACCTGCAAGAAATCTGAGGTATCTTCTGCAGCTTTGTCCGATTGGGACATGCAGGTATGCCTCCTTGAGGTCCAATGGTTACCAGCCAAAACTCCTTGCCCAGCATGGGAAGAAGCTGCTGTAATGTGAGCATCTTGAATTTTGGTACGAGTAAGAATGTGTTTAGGATGGATAAATCCAACATGGGTCTCCAGTCGGTTCCTTTCCTTGGTACCAGAAATAGTCTGGAATAAAATCCTTGGCCTTGTTCGTGAGTAGGTACCTCTTGAATAGCTGTCATGTCTATGAGCTTTGAAATTTGTAGTTGTGCCTCTGCCTTTTGATTGTGTGGCAGGTTTGGCATGCCTCTCATTTTTGGAAGAGTGTGGAAATGAAATCTGTAGCCTCTGTTTATATCGTCCAGGATCCATTTGTCTGTTGTGACAATATGCCAATTTCTTGTAAATAATGCCAGATTTCCTCCCAAGGGTGCTGCCAGCTGAGACTTGCTTGGCATGGAAAGGAGGGAGTCATTGGGTTTGTTTCCTATATTGTTGTGCACTGTCTTCGCCACCTCTTGGTGCTGGAGTTTGCCATTGCCTGCCTGTATATGATCCTTGTGATTGTCCTCTGCCCCTTGTGCGCCTGTATCTACCTCTTTGGGGCTTGTCCGTGGCTGGAAAGGACCAGTTTTTAGAAGGCCAATTTCTGCTAAAACGTGGTGGTTGAACCTGTAGAAAAGCTTTGACAGTTTGCATAGATTTGGCTTTTTCTTCCATTTTCCGTAATATCTCCTCAGCATTAGCACCAAACAGCACATCCTTTTGTAAAGGAGCATCTAGAAGTTTAGCTTTCACATGATCAGGCAAGCTTTGTTCCCTAAGCCAGGCATGTCTACGAATGACTGATCCTGTAACAGCAGCTCTACTTGAGGCCTCTAGGGCATCATAGCCACATTGTAAGGTGTGTTTACCCACTTGTTCTGCACTATGCATCATATCCTGCAACTCCTTCAAATCTGGTTGTTCAGGTTGAGACATTTTATTCCTTAATTGTGATAACAGAAACTGCTGATATTTAAGCATATGAAACTGACAATTTAAGGCCCTCATGGCTAGGGTGGCCGAGGTATATACCTTTTTACCCCACCTTTCTAAGGATCTTGACTCTCTTTCGGAAGGTAGTGGATTCTTAGCAGTAGAGGCCTTCATTCCCTTGGGGCCTTGAGAAATGGTTTCAGGGTCAGCATTATGGCTTTTGTAGAGAAATTGGTGAGAGTTAGGAACTCTGGTAGTACCCATCAGGCTTGACAGGGGCAGGAGGCAGGGAATCCGGATTAAGGCAAGCCTCCGAATAAACTTCATCAAGTATGTCCAAGATAGGAGGTATTGCCAGAAGTCTGTGTTGAGGTAACAAAAGAAATTCCCTAAGTCTTTTCTTGGAATCAGAAAAGTCTTGGCCTTCCCAATGGAAGTGTTCCCTCAAAGTGTGCAAGGTTTCCCCAAAGGAAAAATCCTCAGGCGGAGATACAGAAGGGATGGACTGCTCTGCATCCGAATCTTCAAAAGGGGAGTAAGAGTGTTCCTCTACATCAGAATGTTCTGAAAAAATGGAGCCCTGATCAGAAGAGGGAGAATCTTCCTCCACTCTGGGTCTCTTGTCTGGAGGGGGCTGGGAACCCCTGATAAGAGTAATTAAATCCTCAGCCATTTTAAGCATCTGCTTTCTAGGCATGGGGCCTGGAGATGGGCCCTGTGCAACAGGCCTCTTGGGATGCCTGGCTGATTTGGATTTAGTAAAGGCCTTAATGGAAAAGGAAGATGAGGGTCTAAAGACACCATGGGTGGAAGTGGACCTGTCCACATTAGGAGGCTCAACACTCACAGTGGCTTCGGTGGTTGTAGTCTGGGTAAGGGCCGAGGTACCTGCGGTCTTGGTTACAGAAGACACCGCCAAAGAAGTGTCGGTAGTCAGGGACTGCATAGGCGTCTCGCTGAGAACCGGACCACGTGTAGCCGGTTTTGGCGTGGTGTCAGTGGGGACTGCGGACCTCGCGAGTCGGTCCTTGTCCTTGCATTTTTTGGACAAAACGGTAGTCGGAGTCGCCGACGACATTTTATAATCAAAGGCTTTACCAAAAAAGTGTTGGGCGAACTCCACCCGACGCTTAATAGTGCGTTTATTGAAAGTAGCGCAAAAGCGACAGCCCGAAACGTCGTGGTCGGGGCCTAAACAAGGTATGCAGAGGGAATGGAAATCCTTGTGTGGTATTTGCTTCCCACAAGAAATACAATTGTTAACTTTTTCTGACATAGGTCTGAGGCAAGAAAAGTTTCCCCAACGGGGTACTTAGCTTTAATGAAGACTTCGGTTTCCAATTTTTCGTAAATTCAGGAGCTGGCCGACTGGCACTTGCAAACTACTTCTGCTTCGGGCACCACGCGGCAAAAAAGACTGAAGAACATGGCGTCGGCTGTGTCTTATATACCCCTGCCTCACTGACGTCAGGAGAGAAAGCGACAACAACCGACGCCGGACCTAGACTTTGGAATTCGGCCGACCGAGGACCCGCCTGACGGCAGAAAACCCATCTGATTACTGCAGCTGTATGCACGATGATCATCATCTACAGTCACATAATGGGGATGAACTGGTTTCCCAGATGGTAATGGATGGAGCACTCCTTTCAAGAGATGCCTTCAGGATAAGCATCAACAGAAGGACTGCTGGGATAACATGCATACATAAGACAGGTGTGCTTCAAACTGATGTATACATGACAATGTACCCACCATGCAGAGAACCTTTTTCCATTCAACTAGATGAAATGTTGTAGTTCCAGGTCTGTCGGCCTCTTGCAGTACAGCTAACACATCAGGCAAGGAACAATCCCAGTGGGCACTTATGGTCCCAAACTTCAGGCTCTAGTGGTTTGGCTGTATCAGCATGTCCTCCTGCTGCGTCACAGCAGGGTGCAGATCATTGACAAATTAACAAGGTACCCTTATTCAACTGAAGAAATGGGAACAAAGGCTGCCTCAGCCATAATGGACCTATTAATCAATTTATCTTTTCTTGACTTTATAAAAACCTTTAACAGAAAAACAAGGGCATGGCATACATTTAGCCTTCCTTCCAAAACAGCAAGCAAGCAATTACTGCCCATAACAAAACACAAAGTGCCAAAAGGCAAAGGAATACTCACTTCAACAAAAATAAACAACCTCAAACCACGGAGTATAAACGAGTCACTGTCTTTATTATTATTAAAAACACAAATGACCAAGCGCTTTCACCTTGATATGCTAGGCTTCAGAGTCATTTGCAATAAACACACGTTTTAAATATATTCAAGGTATTCAACCCACCAATCACTTTAAGTGTCCTTTTCAAAATTTAAGTCACCTTCCCCTAATAAAAACTTGCCTTAGAAAAAATAAGTACATACATGATGTAAACACACTTTAAAAAGTGGAATATACACATTTAGCCAAAAAACTTTAACACATTGTGATTTTACATAAAGTTAAAATGCAACAACTGGACAAAGCATCTATGTGCTCCAATGTTATTATACAGTTGCTCCTGTTAGAATGGTTAGACCTACACTATCTTTGTCCTTTGTTTTAGGATTGGGACTAAAGACATCATTAAGACCTGGACGGACTGTGGAGTTAAGCTGAAGCTGCCATTTGGTCTCTTGCTTCGACTCTGATGAAACCTAGTATATCAAGGCAAAAGTGCTTAGTCATTTGTGTTTTTAAGTAGAATAAAGTCAGTGACTCATTTATACTCCGTGGTTTGAGATCGTGTTTTACTTTTGTTAACTTGAGAATTACTGTCCATGCTTGCCACCATCAACAGACCATCTCTACTTCATAAGAAATGTACAGAAATCCACCTCTGGCCAAACCCATCTGCAGGGCTGCAAATTGTGAGTCCAGTCTCGATTTTTGAGGGCTTGGGAATACCCAGTTTAACTGACAAGCCAACATTTTTCTCCAAGAACCCTTGGCATCAGAAGTAAGGGAAGGAAGCCATACAACAGATGGCCCCCTCTGTTGTACTGCTGAAGGCACACTGTCCAGGCTTTTGTGTTGGGGCATGTGGAAGAGGTTTTCAGTTCACAATTTTTCTCAAAAGCATAAATTTGGGGGGTGGGGCTCACTGAAAGAGATCCTAAAAAGACCTTCACGTTCAGCTTCCACTTGTAATTGATGACCACTCAGTTTGCAAAAACACTGAGCCAAGGGAAAGCAGGCTGCATGCAACTCGATCCAAAGATGAACAGCCAACTCCCACAGAGTCATGCACAGTAAGTATACCTGTTAAAAGTGGGCAAGATCCTTGTTTATCCACTTACGGCATTACCTCGATGTGCCATCTGTCAACAACTTTAGCTGTATTCTGCATGCCTGAACCACCAGAAAGGACATCTCCTCCCTCAGTGTTCAAGTGCTTAGAAAAAAGAAGTTATGTCTTACCATAACGTTCCATCTGTATTGTTAATCCTCGTTCAATTACGTATGGGTATCTGTTCCGACCTCGGAACCGATCCGGCCATCTTCCAAGCTCGCGTCAGCTACAAACTCTCAAGCTAAAACTTACCCAGAATTCCCCTCTCCCTGTTACCTCAGACTGTTTGCAAGTCAAAAGAAGGTAGAGGCCATCTCTGGTCAAATTAAAAAAAAAGAACTGGATAGTGAGATAGTACAGTTTTGTACCTACCATAAATGTAGATGTCCGATAGGTATGCATCTGCAGTCCTAACATATGGGTTGTCCTGCCTCAGGCAGCCCCTCGGTCGGCCGGATTCCAAAGTCTGGGTCTGGCCTCGGCTGTCGCACTTCACCCGACGTCATAGCTGCTGTTTATTGGGTATAAAGGCATCAGCCAACGCCATTTTCCTCAGTGTTTCTTGCCCCAGATGCCAGGTGCCCTCTAGGAAGGCTAAATTTGGATAAATGCAAATAATTCCAAACAGTAGAGAGCAAACAATATAAAAAAATATATATATACAAACAAATACACCATAATAAGATTCCCCCAGCTAGCTAAAAGAGGGGTAAATACCCTTGGAATACCACAGAGGGGAAGGAGGGTGGGTAATCCTGACTGCAGATGCATACCTATCGGACATCTACATTTATGGTAGGTACAAAACTGCACTATGTCCTTCAAGGATGCATCTGCAGTCCTAACATATGGGTAGAATACCATAGCCAAACTGGGGGAGGAGGCACTAAGATAAAGATGGTGTAGTTAAGATCCCTTGCAAAACAGCAGTTGCAAAACCTGCTCGGGATCTAGAATATAAGGGAAGATTATAATGCTTGGCAAATGTATGCACGGAGCTCCAAGTAGCAGCTTCTAAAATGTCTTTGGTAGCCACTCCTCGTAGGAAAGCTGTAGTGGTGGCTGTAGCTCGTGGAATGAGGTCTGATATTTTCTGGAGTTGTCTTTCCATGAAAAGAGTAGCAAAATCGAATGCAATTTCCTATCCATTTTGAGATTGTCTGTTTTGAAATTGCTTTTCCTTGCATTCCTGTTGCATATGCTACCAGAAGCTTGTCAGTTTTTCTGCTGGTCTTAGTTCTGTCCAGATAGTAGCGCAATTGTCTGTGCACATCCAAGGTATGTAGCAGTCTTTCCCCCGTTCTGTGGGTTGGGGAAGAATGTAGGTAAATGAATCGCTTGGTTCAATGATACTCTGGAGACCACTTTTGGCATAAAGGTAGGGTTAGTTCTCAGAGAGACTCTGTCCTGATGGAAGATAAGGAAGGGTTGTACTGCCATTAATGCAAGTAACTCATATACCCTTCTTGCTGAAGTGATTGCTAGCAGGAAAGCAGTTTTCCAAGACAGAACTGTAATTCTGCTGTTGCTGCTGGTTCAAAAGAGGGAAGTGTTAACTTTTCCAGCACAAAGTTGAGATCCCACGTAGGTAAAGGTGGTTTCCTTGGAGGTCTTACATTTTTGATTCCTCTCAAGAACTGCCTGAGGAGAGGATGAGAGAAGACAGGAGGATCCATGTTGTATTCTGCTGAAATTGCTGATGCATGAATGTTAATGGAGGAGTAAGACAGGCCATTGTGGAACAGTTCTGCTAAATATTCCAGGATGTGAGCTATGTTTGCCAATGAGACATTTTCTCCCTTTGCTGCACTCCAAATGAGGCATCTTTTCCACTTGGCTGAATAAGTCTTCCTTGTGGAGGGTCTGCGTGCCTCCAGGATAATGTCCTTAACCCTCTGGGATAAACCTGGGTTATTTTGTTTTATGCAATATTCCAAGCAGCTAGCTGCAGTGTTTTCAAGTTTGGATGTAGGGTCTTGTAGTTGTCCTGTGTTAGAAGTAAGGGACATAGATGTAGAGGCCATGCGTGTGGCCGAGACATGCTTCTCAGTAGCGGGTACCAATGTTGCCTCGGCCATTCTGGAGCTATCAGGATTACCCGTGGCTGATCCTCTCTGATCTTCAGTAGAACTTTGTACATCAATGGAAGAGGTGGAAATGCATATGCTGTCAGGTTTTTCCAGCTGAAGGAAAGGGAGTCCACCCTCCAAGCAAGTGGGTGGTATGCTCTTGTGCAGAATTTCTTCAATTGGTGGTTGTGTGGGGAGGCGAACAGGTCTATCTCTGGTAGTCCCCATTTCTTTGTTATGGCTTTGAAGATATCTGGATGCAGCATCCATTCGTGAGCATCCGTGGTAGTTCTGCTTAAGGTGTCTGCTAGAGAATTTTCTTTTCCTGGTACAAATCTGGCCTGAAGTTGAATGTTGAGATTCAGGGCCACATTCCACAGGTCCATTGCCATCCGGCATAGAGGATATGAATGTGTACCTCCCTGTTTGTTGATGTACCACATGACTGTGGTATTGTCTGTCCTTATCAGCAGATGACCCTGTTGAAGGAGTGGTCTGAATGCCTGGATCGCATGTTTCACTGCCAGCATCTCCTTTAGATTTATGTGTAGATTCAGCTGGTCTTGGGTCCATAGGCCTTGAATACACTTGTCCACCATGTGTGCCATCCTAGGTCTGAGGCATCCGTGGTGATGGTCTGGCTTGGATGAGGTTTGTGGAAAGGCAAGCCTCTGTTCAACTGACAGGCCTGAGCCCACCACAGGAATTCTTGCTTCAGGCATGGAATTATTGGAATCTGGGCTTCTAGACTGTGCTTGTGTTGAGACCATACATTCCTTAGGTACCATTGTAGCTTTCTCATATGCAGCCTGGCATGTGGAACCAATATTATGCAGGATGCCATGTAGCCCAGGGCTTGCAGGACTTTCCTTGCAGTAAGCCGAGTTTGTGTTGTTAATGTCATGAAGTAGGCTGGTAGTTGCTTTTGTTTTCTTCTGTGAGAAAAGCCATCTGAGTTGATGTATCCAGTTCTGCACCCAAGAATGTTATCCTTTGGGATGGTACAAGTCTTGACTTTTGCATGTTGACTGTGTATCCCAAGGCTTGCAACAGTTGTATGACATTTTCCAAATCTTTTGTTAATTTTGCCTTGTTGTCCGCTTGTATTAGGCAGTCGTCCAGGTATGGGTAAATTTGAATTCCCTGAAGCCTGCAATGAGCAACTACTGATGCCAGGCATTTCGTGAATACTCTGGGCGCAGTAGATAAGTCAAAAGGCAATGCTGAGAATTGATAATGCTCTGATCCTGCAAGAAATCTGAGGTGTCTTCTGCAATCTGGTCGTATAGGGACGTGCAGGTATGCCTCCTTGAGATCTAGAGTCACCAGCCAAGACTCCTTGCCCAGCATGGGAAGAAGCTGCTGGAGGGTCAGCATTTTGAATTTTGGAACAATGAGGTATGTGCTCAGTGTGGACAAGTCTAGAATAGATCTCCATTGATTTTCTTTTCTTGGTACAAGGAAAAGCCTGGAGTAAAATCCCTGGCCTTGTTCCATAGGTGGTACCTCTTCTATAGCTCTCATCCTGAGTAAGTTGTTGATTTGTCTTAGAGTGTCTGTTTTTTTGGCTTGGTGGTAGGTTTGGAATTCCTCTCTTTTTGTAAAGTCCATTTGTCTCCTGTAACGTAATGCCAGTTGTCAGAAAATAAGGCAAGCTTTCCGCCCAAGGGTGCTTCCAGTTGTTCCCTGGTAGGCGGAACTAGAGCCAAGTCATTGTGTCTGCCCTGTGGAAGTGGTTGTAGTTGAATCTGTGGCAGTACCTCTCTGGTTGGTAGGTTGCCACTGACGTCCCCTGTAGGCACCCCTAGATTGACCTCTGCCTCTGGAGCGTCTATTTCTGCCTCTCTGCACTCTGGGGTTGTCTGGAAAGGACCAATTCTTCAAAGGCCAATTTCTGCTAAACCTCGGAGGTTGGACCTGTAAGAAATCCTTGACTGTTTGGACAGATTTTGCTTTTTCTTCCACCTTCTTTAGAACCTCCTGTGCAGGGGAGCCAAACAAACTTTGTTTCTCCATGGGAGCATCTAGGAGTTTTGACTTAACATGGTCTGGTAAGGATTGTTCTTTTAACCAGGCATGCCTTCGAATCACTGTTCCAGTCATAGCTGATCTAAAGGAAGCCTCCAGTGCATCATAGCCACATTTTAAGAAATGGTTACTGACCTGCTGAGAGTTATGTACCAAATCCTGAAGAGACTTGCGGTCTAAAGGTTCAGGAGAAGACAGTTTTTTATTTAGCTGGTCTAACAAAAATTCCTGGTACTGAATCATGTAACACTGACAGTTCAAGGCCCTGGCCGAAAGAGTAGCAGAAGTATAAACCTTTTTACCCCATCTCTCTAATGCTCTAGATTCCCTTTCAGAGGGAAGAGGGTTTTTGGCAGAGGCAGCTGCCACACCTTTAGGGCCCTGTGAAATGGTTTCAGGGTCTGCAACAGGAGCCTTATACAAATGGTAATGCGTGTCCGGGACCCTGTAATATCTGTCTGGCTTGGCAGGGGCCGGAGGAAGAGAATCAGGTGCAGTACAGGCATCATTATATGCATCATCAACAACTGTTAGTACTGGCGGAATGGCTAAAGGCCTATGCTGTGGTAAATGTAAAAAGGTCCTTAGCCTTTTCCTTGAATCTGAAAAATCCTGGCCCTGCCATTGGAAGTGTTCCCTCATAGCATGCAAGGTTTCCCCAAAGGAAAATTCTTCAGGAGGAGAAGCAGAAGGAATGGAGTCTTCTGCATCAGAAACCTCATAAGGAGAATATGGGCCTTCCTGAGGGTCTGAAATGTCTGAGTCATCCGAGGAATAGTCTGTAGAGACAGGTTCCGGGGGTTCAGTCCTAGGCCTCTTATCTGGAGGGGGCTGAGAGGCCCTGTCTGGGTGAGGTTGGGATCCCCTGATCAAAGAAATGAGATCCTCAGCCAGGCTGAGTATTTGGGAACTAGAGGTAGGCCTATGTGAGGGAGTTTTAGCAGGTAAGGCCTTAGAAGATTTAGCTGCTTTAGCCCTGGCAAAAGCCTTGATAGACATAGAAGCAGGGTGTCTAGCAGCCCCACGTGCAAGGGTAGATATGTCTAAAGGAATAGTGTCTGACAAATCCTGGGTGCCTGCTTCTGTAGCAGTAGCTTCAGTAGCAGATTCAGCCATGCTCTGTGAGGCCTCGGCTATCGGAGGCATGCTTTCGGCCGAAGGAAGAACCGGGGACTCTGTTTCAGCCGAAACCGAGACACTCGCGGTTGGCCTAACAGTGGTTTCAGCCGAAACCGCGGGCCGCGAATGTCGGTCCTTTTCCTTGCGCTTTTTAGCTAACTGAGTAGTCGGAGTCTCTGACGGCATTTTGTATGCAAAAGCGGGACCAAAAAACTCCTGCAAACTCCGACCGACGTGTAAGTGTCAGTCGGTTGAAGGAAGCACAGGCTAGACAAGCTGATACGTCGTGGTCTGGGCCTAAGCAAGGAAGGCAGTAAGAGTGGAAATCCTTATGAGGTATTTGTTTCCCACAAGTTAAACAATTATTTACTTTGACATCGGCTGAGGGAAGAAAGAGTCCCCAACGGGGTACTTAGCTTTTTAGAAGTCTTCGGTAGTGGAAATCACTGGATCTGACTGACCGGCACTTGCGAACAGCTTCTGCTTCGGGCACCGCGCGGCAAGAAGGACTGAGGAAAATGGCGTCGGCTGATGCCTTTATACCCAATAAACAGCAGCTATGACGTCGGGTGAAGTGCGACATCAGCCAAGGCCAGACCCAGACTTTGGAATCCGGCCGACCGAAGGGCTGCCTGAGGCAGGACAACCCATATGTTAGGACTGCAGATGCATCCTTGAAGGACATCTGGTAGTGACTGGCTCCTGCACGGAAGCGCAAAAATCTTCTTGATGGCCTGTCCACTTTTATGTGGTAGTACGCATCTTGAAGATCTATCGAGCACATCCAATCGTCTTTTTCCAAAAGCGGGAGGATAGACTGTATTGTGACCATCCGGAATTTTTGTACTCTTAAAAACTTGGTCAGTACACTGAGATCCAAAATTGGTCTCCAGTCCCCGGTTTTCTTTGGCACCAAAAATAGTCTTGAGTAGAATCTGGATCCTATCTGGTCTGGTGTGAGTATTTGGATGACTCTTTCTTAGCAGCTTTGCTATCTCTAGTGCTGCTTCTTCCCTTTGACAGGGTGGAACGTCGGGTAAGTTTGTTGGTGGGGGCAGGACAAAGATCGAAGGGGATATGGTAACCTCTGGTTATTATCCTTTGTACCCACAAGTCCGTGGTGATGGTTAGCCAGGCAGAAGGGTACAAGGAGAAACGACCCTCAACCACCTCCAGAGGAAAGGAGTTAGGCCGCTCTTCAGGAGCGCTGATAGGATTGACCAGGAAAGGAATCCCTGGAATCCTGGTTCTGCAGACCCCCTCTGCCTCGAAAAGGGTGGCTTCCCTGAAAGTTTCCCCCCTCTGCCTCTAGGGGAGAACTCGGCCTGTGCGTCATGGAAAGGACCCAGAGACTTTTTGTACCATATCTTCCTCACTCTTCTGATTTCTGGAGAAAGCACGTTGAGGGGAAGAATAACGGACACCTACGGCAGAAAGGGTCTTAACGTCCTGTTAACATCTAGCCAGTGTACTTTTAACTTTGGATCCAAACAGTAAAGAGGCTTCGATGGGAGCGTTGAGAAAGAAAGCCTTGAAGGGTTCCGCGAAATTATATAAGTGCATCCAGGTGTGCCATATCAAAACAACGCCTAAACTCGCCACTCTAGCTGCTCCTTCTGATGCGTGAGATATCAGGCGCATGGAGGAGTTTGATATGGACTCAGTGGTAGACAGCTGAGAGGCCACTTTGTCACAGTCAGACACGGCATCAGCCAAAGTTTCAGAGAGCTCAGATACTAAATCCCTTTGAAGTGTGCCATAAAATTCAGGGACCTGAGTGCAAAGGTCGCTGATGCAAAAGTACACTTCCCTATTATGTCCAGAGCCCTTGACTTTCTGGGCGGATGGACAGTCTGGCTTTCTTCTTCTGCCAGATCCTTCTTGGGTGCAGCCGCCAGCACCACAGTATCTACAGGAAGACCTTTGGACCAATGGAAGTAAGTAGCAGGAAGGGACAAAAATTTATCTGGCCTCCGGGGAATGGCATCAATGGTGTCAGGAGCCTTCCACGCACGCTGCACGAGCCGGACCAGTTCTTCGGCAGGTGGAGTAACCCAGGAGGTAGGGGGCCGGGCACGAAAGGCCTGCAGGAACACAGACTTTTCAGAGGTCAGGTTAGAGGGCTGCCAGTCACCCCTCTGTTTAAGGATTTTGAGGATATCACCAAAGAATACCTTAGAGGGTGAGCGGGGGGGATTCTTCCCCATCATCAAAGTCCCATTCTTCAGTAAGGGACTCCTCTGTGGAGTCCATGTGCTTCCTCTTGCATGAGCTTTTGCGATGAACTTCCTCAGAGGGAGAAGCTGGGTAAGACAACGCAAAAGGGGTTTCCTGTGGGAGTACATCCTGAGGCCCTTGTGTCCGGTGTTCGCTAGGAGTGACTTGTGTACATAGCAGGCCAGAGGAGGGTGGGGAGATTGACAGCACAGTATCGCCAGCAGATGCCAAAGCCTTCTCCTTGGAAGGCCGTCCACCTGAAGAGGGGTGAGTGTCTTGGACAGGGGTCACCCCTTGCCTAAGTGGCTCAGCCTGCCGACTCTGAGTCCCTGGACAGCTGTGAAAAGTACAGTTTTGTACCTACCATAAATGTAGATGTTCGAGGATCCACATTGCTGCAGTCCTAACCATTGGGTAGTCCGCTGTCCAGTCGGCCCGAATACCAAAGTATATGGCTGACGTCGGTCAAGGCGCATTAGACTGATGTCAGGACGTCAGGGTACTAATGCGCATGACCGACGTCATATCCTCAGTCTTTTCTTGCCCCAGATGTCAGAAGACCCTAAAAAGACAAGGCCCAAACCAAAAACCAAAAACCCTGCACCAAACATATATACAATATATACAAATGTACAAGAGTATATCCTAACCCACACCACCACCCCTAAACACAGAGGGAAGGAGGGAGGTAAATTGGACTGCAGCAATGTGGATCCTCGAACATCTACATTTATGGTAGGTACAAAACTGTACTATGTTCTTCATTCCACATTGCTGCAGTCCTAACCATTGGGTAGAATCCCAAAGCAGAGTTAAGGGAGGCTGGCAAATCATAAGGAAGCAGGAGCTGTCAACATGCCTTGCAAAATAGCTGTGGCAAAACCAGCCCTAGATTTAGAGTAGAGAGGAAGATGGTAATGCTTAGAGAAAGTATGCACTGAACTCCAAGTAGCTGCCTCCAAAATATCCTTAGTTGCCACCCCCCTTAGAAATGCTGTTGAAGTGGCAGTAGCCCTAGTGGAATGAGGCCTAATCCCAGCTGGAATCTCCTTGCCATGATGGGAATAACAAAATGAAATGCAAAACCCAATCCACTTAGAAATAGTTTGCTTAGACACAGGCTTGCCCTGAGAACTCAAAGCAAAAGAAACAAACAACTGCTGAGACTGCCTGAAATCCTTAGTCCTGCTTAAATAATAACGCAACTGCCTATGCACATCTAAAGTGTGCAAAATCTTTTCCCCCTTATTTTGGGGATCTGCATAGAAAGTAGGCAAATGAATAGTTTGGTTTAAAGCCACACTAGAAACCACCTTAGGCATAAAGGAAGGATTAGTACGTAATGATACCCTATCCTTATAGAAAATCAAAAAGGGCTCTACTGCCATAAGGGCCTGCAACTCAGAAACCCTTCTTGCAGAAGTAATAGCCAACAAAAAAGCAGTCTTCCATGACAAGTATTTCAATTCAGCAGTAGCCGCAGGCTCAAAAGGTTGTAGAGTAAGTTTTTCCAACACAAAATTGAGATCCCAAGCAGGAGTAGGAGCTCTACGTGGGGGTCTTATATTCTTTGCCCCTCTAAGAAAAGTACAGTTTTGTACCTACCATAAATGTAGATGTTCGAGGATTCCATTGCTGCAGTCCTTACTATTGGGTATAGTCCGCATCCAGTCGGCCCGAATACCAGAGTATAAGGCTGGCCGGTCAGGCGCATTAGACTGACGCCAGTACGCCAGGGTACTAATGCGCATGACCGGCCATATCCTCAGTCTTTTCTTGCCCCAGATGTCAGAAGACCCTAAAAGACAAGGCCCAAAATACCTGCACCAAAACATGAACAATATATACAAAAATATAAGCAGGTAAACTCACCTACACAACCACCCCTAAACACAGAGTGGAAGGAGGGAGGAATTGACTGCAGCAATGGAATCCTCGAACATCTACATTTATGGTAGGTACAAAACTGTACTATGTTCTTCTTTCCATTGCTGCAGTCCTTACTATTGGGTAGAATCCCAAAGCAGAGGTAAGGGAGGCTGGCAAATCATAAAGAAGCAGGAGCTGACAACATGCCTTGCAAAACAGCTGTGGCAAAACCAGCCCTAGACTTAGAGTAGATAGGAAGGTGATAATGCTTAGAGAAAGTATGCACTGAACTCCAAGTAGCTGCTTCCAAAATATCCTTAGTTGCCACCCCATTAGAAATGCTGTTGAAGTGGCAGTAGCCCTAGTGGAATGAGGCCTGATCCCAGCAGGAATCTCCTTGCCATGATGGGAATAACAAAATGCAATGCAAAAGCCAATCCACCTAGAAATAGTTTGTTTTGACACAGGCTTGCCCTGAACTCAAAGCAAAAGAAACAAACAACTGCTGAGACTGCCTAAAATCCTTAGTCCTGCTTAAGTAATAACGCAATTGCCTGTGTACATCTAAAGTATGCAAAATCTTTTCCCCTTTATTTTGGGGGTCTGCATAAAAAGTAGGCAAATGAATAGTTTGGTTTAAAGCCACACTAGAAACCACTTTAGGCATAAAGGAAGGATTAGTACGTAATGATACCCTATCCTTATGGAAAATCAAAAGGGCTCGACTGCCATAAGGGCCTGCAACTCAGACACCCGTCTTGCAGAAGTAATAGCCAACAAAAAAGCAGTCTTCCATGACAAATATTTCAATTCAGCAGTAGCCATGAGGCTCAAAAGGTTGTAGAGTAAGTTTTTCCAACACAAAATTGAGATCCCAAGCAGGAGTAGGAGCTCTACGTGGGGGTCTTATATTTTTTGCCCCTCTAAGAAACTGCTTGAACAAAGGATGCGAAAACAATGGTGGGTCACAATCATAGTGAGCTGAGATTGCTGCAGCATGAATCTTAATGGAAGAGAAGGACAGACCCTTGTCCAGTAACTCAGTAAGATATTGAAGAGCCATACTCAAATTAGGCTCAGAAATCTCCAAATTCTTTGCTTTACTCCAAAATAAAAATCTCTTCCATTTAGCTGCGTACACTTTCCTTGTACTAGGTCTTCTAGCTTCCATAATCACATTTAAAACTCGTTGAGGAAGTTGAGACCTGCTGTGTTTCAACACAGAATATGCCAGGCTGTCAGATGGAGAGTGAAGCTTGACATGGAGCAGATAACCGTCCTGCTGGGATAACAGATGTGGAATCAAAGGTAAAGGCCATGGAGGCTTCTTTACCAGACTCCGTAGTAGAGGGTACCAGTGTTGCCGAGGCCAATCTGGAGCTATCAAAATCATCCTTGGCCTGTCCTGTCTGACCTTTAACAGTACCTTTGGAAGAAGAGGCAGAGGTGGAAAGGCATACACATGAAGGTTCGTCCAACTGAAAGACAGAGCATCCACTTTCCAAGCTGTGTGATGAAACCCCTTTGTGCAAAACTGTGGCAGCTGGTGGTTTAGTGGAGAAGCGAACAGATCTATGTCTGGAGTTCCCCATGACACTGTCAATTTCTGAAATACATGAAGATCCAGTTTCCACTTGTGGGGATCCATGATTTGTCTGCTTAACACATCTGCTAAGGAGTGCTGTGCTCCTGGCAGAAACCTTGCCTGAAGAGTTAGGTGCAAGCGTGCGCAGTCTCCCATAAAATCATTGCTTGCCTGCATAGAGGATAAGAATGTGTTCCCCTTGTTTGTTGAAGTACCACATGACAGTTGTGTTGTCTGTTAGAATCAACACCTGCCCTGGAAGAAGTAACTCCTTGAAAGCCAGTAATGCGAATTGGACTGCTAACATCTCCTTCATGTTGATATGTAGATGCTGTAGTCTGGCAGGCCACTTGTCTTGTATCCACTTTCCATTTAGATGAGCTCCCAAGCAATGTCCGAGGCATCTGTCGGTAAAATCTGACTCGCCTCTGGCTGGGTCACAGAGAGTCCCTTGTTTAGGTGACATTCCTGAGCCCACCACAAAAATTCTCTTTGAAGGCAAGGTATTATTTGAATGACAGTGTCTAAATCCTGGCAGTGCTGTGTCCATACATTTTTGAGATACCATTGTAACTTCCTCATATGCAGTTTGGCATTGGGAAGCACCAGAATACAAGATGCCATGAACCCTAATGCTTGAAGGACTGTCTTTGCAGTCAGCACGGACTGATGAGATAGTTGATTGAAGTAAAGTGATAGACTCTTTTGTTTGTCCGGGGTTAAAAAGGCCATCTGGGCTGCTGTATGCAGTCTCACACCCAGAAAGCACATGTCTTGAGAGGGTACTAGACTGGACTTTATTTCGCTCACAGAATACCCTAGGCATCTTAGCACTGCTATAACATATTCCAGATGCTGTAGAAGGTCTTCCTTTTCTTGAGCCAGAATCAGGCAGTTGTCTAAATAAGGATAGATTTGAAGTCCTTGTAGCCTGAAGTAAGCTATCACTGGAGCCAGAACCTTTGTGAATACTCTGGGCGCAGTAGATAAGCCAAAGGGCAATGCAGAGAACTGATAATGAGAATCTCCAGCTCGAAACCGCAGATACTTCCTGTAACTTAGCCTGATAGGCACATGAAGGTAAGCTTCCTTGAGATCTAAAGTTACCATCCAGTGATCTTTGCCCAGCAGGGGTAAAAGCTGTTGTAACGTCAACATCTTGAACTTGGGAATGTCCAGATAAGTGTTGAGGAGAGATAAATCCAAAATTGGTCTCCACGTGTACCCCTTCTGTGGTACTAGGAACATGCGAGAATAAAATCCTAGGCCCCTTTCTGATACAGGGACTGGCTGAATGGCCCCCATTTGGAGTAACTGAGAAACTTGCTTGTGAGCCTCTTTTCTTTGTGGAGGAGGAACGACTGGCATGCCTGTGAAAGGGGGCATTGTATGGAAATAAAATCTGTAACCGTGGTGAATGATGTCCAACACCCATCTGTCTTGAGTAATTAAATCCCAATTTTCTTTGAAAAGAGACAGTCGTCCTTCC
The DNA here is from genome assembly GCF_019279795.1 of Protopterus annectens. Lineage (NCBI taxonomy): Eukaryota > Metazoa > Chordata > Ceratodontiformes > Protopteridae > Protopterus > Protopterus annectens. Next base: position 911,101,211 of record NC_056733.1, read on the forward strand.
AAAGGAGCTGCCAGACGAGAATCTACTGGCAGCTGAAAAGGCAGGTCATTGGGTCTGTTTACGAAAGGACTGACCCCTGCCCTCACCAGAAGTCTGAGCAGGTGAACTCCTGTTCTAGGCCTAAAGAACCTTGGGCCCTGCCCCTACCACGCCTAGACCTACCCCTAGACTGGGAATCATAAGCAGGATATGTCCACCCCTTAGCAGGCCAATTTCTACTAAACTGGTGGCTGTACCTGCAAAAATCTTTAACAGTTTGCATAGACTTAGCTTTGTCCTCCATTTTCTTTAAAACTGCTTCCACAGGTGAACCAAACAACACATCAGACTGTAAAGGAGCATCCAAAATCCTTGTCTTAACATGCTCAGCCAAATTTTGATCCCTCAACCAGGCATGCCTGCGAAGAACAGAACTAGTGGCAGCCACCCTCGAGGAGGCCTGCACAGCATCAAAACCACATTGCAAAGAATGCTTGCCCACTTGTTCAGACACAAACTAAATCCAGCAATTCTTTACAATCAATACCTTCCGCCAAAGCATCCACCTTAGATTTTAATTGTGAAAGGAGATAATTTTGATATTTCAGCATGTGAAACTGACAATTCAATGCTCTCATGGCTAGAGTGGAAGAAGTATACACTTTCTTACCCCACCTATCTAACGCCCTTGCCTCTTTGTCAGTGGGAACAGGATTTTTAACCACAGAGGCTTTAACACCTTTAGGCCCCTGAGAAACAGTTTCTGGGTCCGCCCAGGACTCTTAAAGAAATACTTATGAGCTTCGGGCACCCTATAGTACCTATCAGGTTTAACAGGAGCAGGAGGCAAAGAATCAGGGTTCAGGAAGCCTCTGCAAAAACATCTTCCACCACAGTCAACACAGGAGGTATAGCTAAGGGCCTATGCTGGGGTAAAACAAGAATTCCCTAAGCCTCTTCCTGAATCAGAGTAATCCTGGCCTTCCCATTTAAAGTGCTCCCTCATGGAATGCAGAGTCTCTGAAAATGAAAAATCCTCAGGAGGAGAAGCAAGGAGTGGCATCATCCACATCAGAATCAGAATAATGAGGATACTCCTGCAAATCTTCCGCAGAAGACTCAGAAGCCCCTGAACCCTGTTCAAAACTGTCAAACTCTGGTTCCACCCTAGGCCTCTTATCAGGAGGGCCCATAGAACCTCTAATCATAGTAATCAAATCTTCTGCCATTTTAAGCATATGTTTCTTAGGTACAGAACCCGAAAGGCTAGGAGAAGCCCCTACTGAAACTGAACTTGGCCTTCCTCTAAAAGAAGTTTTGGCAACAGAAGGAGAGGCTCTAACTATATTGGGAAGAGAGGGAAGAATAGTTACCTGAGAAGCCCCCTCAGCCTGGCCTGCCTCCTGAGAGGGGACATCCTGTAACAGTAAAGTTTCTGCCTGAGACTCCATAGAAACTCCTGGCAAAACCTCTGGCTCCACTGAGCCTCCTAAAGAACCGACGTCCGGGACTGCCGGTTCATCCACCCTAGGCTTCGCTGTTTTGTCCTTACGCTTCTTGGACGAAGCGGGCGTCGGAGCATCCGACGGCATTTTATAATTGCAACGCTTCCCAAACACTAATCTGGCACAGTCTAACCTCCTCTTAATAGTGCGTTTGTTAAACCTAGCACAAGAGCGGCAACCAACAACGTCGTGCTCAGGCCCTAAACAAGGTATACACAATGTATGGTAATCCCTATGAGGTATCTGTTTCCCACAAGAAATACAGTTATTCACTTTTTCTGACATCCGTTAAATACTGAGGCAAGAAAAACCAAAATGTTCCCCAACGGGTACTTAGCCAACTCTGATTCGGTCTGAAACTCCGGTTTGAAATATTTCAGAACGCCAACCTGCACTCGCAAAACTGCTTCTGCATCGGACAACGCGGCAAAAAAGACTGAGGATATGACGCCGGTCATGCGCATTAGTACCCTGACGTACTGGACGCCAGTCTAATGCGCCTGACCGACGTCAGCCTTATACTCTGGTATTCGGGCCGACTGGATGCGGACTATACCCAATAGTAAGGACTGCAGCAATGGAAAACGAAGAACATCTGCTTGAACAAAGGATGCGAAAACAATGGTGGGTCACAATCATAGTGAGCTGAAATTGCTGCAGCATGAATCTTAATGGAAGAGAAGGACAAACCTTTGTCCAATAACTCAGTAAGATATTGAAGAGCCACACTCAAATTAGGCTCAGAAATCTCCAAATTCTTTGCTGCACTCCAAAATAAAAATCTCTTCCATTTTTCTGCGTACACCTTCCTTGTACTAGGTCTTCTGGCTTCCATAATCACATTTAAAACTTGTTGAGGAAGTTGAGACCTACTGTGTTTCAGAACAGAATATGCCAGGCTGTTAGATGAAGAGAGTGAAGCTTGACATTGAGTAGGTGACCGTCCTTCTGAGATAACAGATGTGGAATCAAAGGCAAAGGCCATGGAGGCTTCCTTACCAGACTCCTTAGTAGTGGGTACCAGTGTTGCCGAGGCCAATCTGGAGCTATTAAAATCATCCTTGGCTTGTCTTGTCTGACCTTAAGGAGCACCTTTGGAAGAAGAGGCAGAGGTGGAAAGGCATACACATGAAGATTTTTCCAACTGAAAGAAAGAGCATCCACTTTCCAAGCTGTGTGATGAAACCCCTTTGTGCAAAACTTTGGCAGCTGGTGGTTTAGTGGAGAAGCGAACAGATCTATGTCTGGAGTTCCCCATGACACTGTCAATTTCTGAAATACATGAAGATCCAGTTTCCACTGTGGGGATCCATGATTTGTCTGCTTAACACATCTGCTAAGGAGTTCTGTGCTCGGCAGAAACCTTGCCTGTAGAGTTAGTTGCAAGCTGAGCGCAGTTTCCCATAAAATCATTGCTTGCCTGCATAGAGGATAAGAATGTGTTCCCCTTGTTTGTTGATGTACCACATGACAGTTGTGTTGTCTGTTAGAATCAACACCTGCCCTGGAAGAAGTAACTCCTTGAAAGCCATTAATGCAAACTGGACTGCTAACATCTCCTTCATGTTGATATGTAGATGCTGAAGTCTGGCAGGCCACTTGTCTTGTATCCACTTTCCATTTAGATGAGCTCCCCAAGCAATGTCCGAGGCATCTGTCGTTAAAATCTGACTCGCCTCTGGCCGGGTCACAGAGAGTCCCTTGTTTAGGTGACATTCCTGAGCCCACCACAGAAATTCCTTTTGAATGCAAGGTATTATTTGAATGACAGTGTCCAAATCCTGGCAGTGCTGTGTCCATACATTTTTGAGATACCATTGCAGCTTCCTCATATGCAGTTTGGCATTGGGAAGCACCAGAATACAAGATGCCATGAACCCTAAGGCTTGAAGGACTGTCCTTGCAGTCAGCCCGGACTGAAGAGATAATTGATGGAAGTAACTGGAAAGATTCTTTTGTTTGTCCGGGGTTAAAAAGGCCATCTGGGCTGCTGTATTCAGTCTCACACCCAGAAAGCACATGTCTTGAGAGGGTACTAGACTGGACTTTATTTCGTTCACAGAATACCCTAGGCATCTTAGCACTGCTATGACATATTCCAAATGCTGTAGAAGGTCTTCCTTTTCTTGAGCCAGAATCAGGCAGTCGTCCAAATAAGGATAGATTTGAATTCCTTTTAGCCTATAGTAAGCTATCACTGGAGCCAGAACCTTTGTGAATACTCTGGGCGCAGTAGATAAGCCAAAGGGCAATGCAGAGAACTGATAATGAGAATTTCCAGCTCGAAAACGCAGATACTTTCTGCAACTTAGTCTTATAGGCACATGAAGGTAAGCTTCCTTGAGATCTAAAGTTACCATCCAGTGATCTTTGCCCAGCAGAGGTAAAAGCTGTTGTAACGTCAACATTTTGAACTTGGGAATGTCCAGATAAGTGTTGAGGATAGATAAATCCAAAATTGGTCTCCACGTGTTCCCCTTCTTTGGTACTAGGAACAGGCGAGAATAAAATCCTAGGCCCCTTTCTGGTACAGGGACTGGCTGAATGGCCCCTATTTGGAGTAACAGAGAAATTTGCTTGTGAGCCTCTTTCCTTTGTGGAGGAGGAACGTCTGGCATGCCTTTGAAAGGGGCAAGGTATGGAAATAAAACCTGTAACCGTGGTGAATGATATCCAAAACCCATCTGTCTTGAGTAATTAAATCCCAATTTTCTTTGAAAAGAGACAGTCTTCCTCCCAAAGGAGCTGCCAGACGAGAATGAACTGGCAGCTGAAAAGGCAGGTCATTGGGTCTGTTTACGAAAGGACTGACCCCTGCCCTCACCAGAAGTCTGAGCAGGAGAACTCCCTGTTCTAGGCCTAAAAGAACCTTGAGCTCTGCCCCTACCACGTCTAGACCTACCCCTAGACTGGGAATCATAAGCAGGATATGTCCATCCCTTAGTAGGCCAATTTCTGCTAAACTTTGGAGGCTGCACCTGCAAAAAATCTTTAACAGTCTGCATAGATTTAGCCTTGTCCTCCATTTTCTTTAAAACTGCTTCCACAGGCGAACCAAACAACACATCAGACTGTAAAGGAGCATCCAAAATCCTTGTCTTAACATGCTCAGCTAAATTCTGATCCCTCAACCAAGCGTGCCTGCGAAGAACAGAACCAGTGGCAGCCACCCTCGAGGAGGCCTGCACAGCATCAAAACCACATTGCAAAGAATGCTTACCCACTTGTTCAGACACATGAACTAAATCCAGCAACTCTTTACACTCAATACCTTCCGCCAGAGCATCCACCTTAGATTTCAATTGTGAAAGGAGATAATTTTGATATTTTAGCATGTGAAACTGACAATTCAACGGCCTCATGGCTAAAGTGGAAGAAGTATACACTTTCTTTCCCCCTCTATCCAAAGCCCTTGCCTCTTTATCAGAGGAACAGGATTTTTAACAACCGAGGCCTTAACACCCTTAGGCCCCTGAGAAACAATTTCTGGGTCTGCCCTAGGACTCTTAAAAGATACTTATGAGCTTCAGGCACCCTATAGTACCTATCAGGTTTAACAGGGCAGGAGGCAAAGAATCAGGGTTCAGGAAGCCTCTGCAAAAACATCTTCCACCACATTCAACACAGGAGGTATAGCTAAGGGCCTATGCTGGGGTAAAACAAAATTCCCTAAGCCTCTTCCTGGAATCAGAGAAATCTTGGCCTTCCCATTTAAAATGCTCCCTCATGGAATGCAGAGTCTCTGAAAATGAAAAATCCTCAGGAGGAGAAGCTGATGGAGTGGAATCATCCACATCAGAATCAGAATAATGAGGAAACTCCTGCAAGTCTTCAGCCGAAGACTCAGAAGCCTCTGAACACTGTTCAAAACTCTCAAACTCAGGCTCCACCCTAGGCCTCTTATCAGGAGGGGGCATAGAACCTCTAATCATAGTAATCAAATCCTCTGCCATTTTAAGCATATGTTTCTTAGGCACAGAGCCTGAAGTGCTAGGCGAAGCCCCCACTGAAGCTAAACTTGGCCTACCTCTCAAAGAAGTCTTAGAAACAGAAGGAGAGGCTCTAACTACCTTAGGAAGAGAGGGAAGAACAGTTACCTGAGAAGCCCCCTCAGCCTGGCCTACCTCCTGAGAGGGCACATCCTGTAACAGTAAAGTCTCTGCCTGAGACTCCACAGAAACTCCTGGCAAAACTTCTGGCTCCACTGAGCCTTCTAAAGAACCGACGTCCGGGACTGCCGGTTCTTCAACCCTAGGCTTTGCTGCTTTGTCCTTGCGCTTTTTGGACGAAGCGGGTGTCGGAGCATCCGACGGCATTTTATAATTACAACGCTTCCCAAACACTAACCTGGCACAGTCTAACCTTCTCTTAATAGTGCGTTTGTTAAATCTAGCACAAGAGCGGCATCCAACAACGTCGTGCTCAGGCCCTAAACAAGGTATACACAAAGTATGGTAATCCCTATGAGGTATCTGTTTCCCACAAGAAATACAGTTATTCACTTTTTCTGACATCCGGTTAAATACTGAGGCAAGAAAAACAAAATGTTCCCAACGGGTACTTAGCCAACTTTGATTCGGTCTGAAACTCCGACTTCAGAAAATTTCAGAACGCCAACCTGCACTCGCAAAACTGCTTCTGCATCGGACCATGCGGCAAAAAAGACTGAGGATATGACGTCGGTCATGCGCATTAGTACCCTGACGTCCTGACATCAGTCTAATGCGCCTTGACCGACGTCAGCCATATACTTTGGTATTCGGGCCGACTGGACAGCGGACTACCCAATGGTTAGGACTGCAGCAATGTGGAATGAAGAACATCACCAGATTACGTATGCCACAGCAGACATCCTGGGTCGTAGCAAAACTCTCCTGCCACAAAGGCAACTGCGGTTCCTTAGTGAGGTCCATGAAGGGAACCGTAGAGAAAGAAGCTGTGCTATATCAAAGGGTTTCAAAGGCAATGAAGGAGGAGAATAAGTAGGGGTCTTTGGCAAAGGATGATCACCTCCCAAGGAAGGATAAGTCCTGGGGGGGGGCAGGATACCTCTGGCCAAAAGCACTTGATCCACAAGACGCAACACGTCATGTTCAGAGAGGCTTCTAGTGGATTTCACGGACACGGCTGAGGGGGAGTCAGGTCTATCTACAGATAAGACAAGCTCGGTGCCCACATCGCCAGTCTGCACTGAAAACAGTGCCGTAAGAGACTGTACTACAGGTGTCTGCACCGAGGAAATCATTGGTGCCAAAGTCATGGTCTGCACCGACAGTAAGGTTGGTGCCGAAGTGGTTGTCTGTGCTGAAGCTGGGACAGAAAAAAATCAGTGTCAGTAACTGAGTTGTCGGTTCCAGGTATGGTATCGGAGCTGATGTGGTTACAGTCCGTGCCGACAGAATAGTTGGTGCCAGTAGAGAGGTCTGAATCGAGGAGCCCCTCAGTACCAATATGGTAAAGGGCATGCTAGTCGGTGCTGAAGTCACAGATGGCGCCAATGGCCTCTGTGCTGAAAGTACAGTTTTGTACCTACCATAAATGTAGATGTTAGAGTGCTTATACAGCTGCAGTCATAACAGATGGGTTCTCCTGCAGTCAGGCGGGTCCTCGGTCGGCCAAATTCCAAAGTCTAGGTCCGGCGTCAGTTGGCGTCGCTTCTTCCCTGACATCAGTGCGACAGGGGTATAAAGGAACCAGCCGACGCCATTTTCTTTAGTTTTTCTTGCCTCAGATGTCAGGTGCCCCCAGAAGGAAAGCAATACATAAATTTGTGTAATAATGCAGTGCAATAAAATCAAAATACAGTAGTTGCAAGCAAATACATCATAAATGAATACCCCAATCAGGTTGTATGAGGATGTGTTAGCCTATAGGCCTGTTCCCAGAGGGGAAGAAGGGAGGGAAACCTGGACTGCAGCTGTATAAGCACTCTAACATCTACATTTATGGTAGGTACAAAACTGTACTATGTTCATCGTGCATACAGCTGCAGTCATAACAGATGGGTAGAATCCCAAAGCTAAGAAAGGGGTGGTAGGCACTAGGAGGAACTAGAAGGAGCCAAAATGCCCTGCAAGACTGCAGTGGCAAAGCCTGCTCTGGATTTGGAGTATAATGGTAGGTTGTAGTGCTTGGAGAAGGTATGCACAGAACTCCAAGTGGCTGCTTCCAAAATATCCTTGGTAGGAACTCCTCTGAGGAAAGCTGCAGAGGTGGCTGTGGCCCTGGTGGAATGAGTTCTAATGCCTGTAAGTACAGTTTTGCCATGAAAGGAATAGCAAAAGCGTATGCAGTGGGCTATCCATTTTGAGATTGTCTGTTTGGAAATTGGCTTTCCTTGAGATCCTACAGCATAGGACACAGAGCTGTTCTGATTTCCTGAAAGGCTTTGTTCTGTCCAAATAATAACGCAGTTGTCTGTGGATGTCCAAGGAATGTAGCAATCTCTCCCCTTTGTTTTGAGGATTAGGATAAAAAGTAGGTAAATGTATGGCCTGATTTAAAGCTACCCTGGATACCACTTTAAGCATAAAGGACGGATTGGTTCATAAGGAAACTCTGTCCTGATGGAAGATGATAAAAGGCTGGACAGCCATGAGAGCCTGTAGTTCTGAAACTCTACGAGCTGAGGTGATCGCCAGAAGGAAAGCTGTTTTCCAGGACAAATATTGCAAATCTGATGAGGCAGCTGGCTCAAAGGGAGGCAAGGTCAATTTTTCCAGAATGAAATTAAGATCCCAAGCAGGTATTGGCTGTTTCCTTGGAGGTCTTAGATTCTTAGCCCCTCTGAGGAACCGTCTTAAAAGGGGTGAGAGAATAAGGGTCGATCAGTGTTGTATTTTGCAGAAATGGCTGAGGCATGGATTTTGATGGAGGAGAATGAAAGCCCACTGCTTAGCAGCTCAGTCAAATATTGCAGTATTTGAGGTAAATTCAGTTTTCCAGGATCCTGGCCCTTTTTCTCATTCCAGACACAAAACAGTTTCCATTTTGCGGAGTAAACTTTTCTAGTTGATGGCCTTCTGGCCTCCAAAATGACATCCTGCACCTCCTTGGAGAGTAGGGCCTGTTGTGATGCTAAGGAATCTTCCATGCGGCTAGATTGAGTGTTTTTAGCTGGCTGTGAAGAGTTTTGAAGCTGTGCTGAGTCAGAAGAAGAGGCAGAGGCAGGGTCCATGGTGGGGAATGAGTCAGGCTCCTCAGGAGTGGGTACCAGTGTTGCCTTGGCCAGTCCGGAGCAATGAGAATCATCGTTGGTCTGTCTGCTCTGGTTTTCAATAGGACTTTGATGTCCAACTGAAAGAGAGCGTCCACTCTCCAGGCCTTTGGATGGAAAATCCTTGAGCAGAATTTTGTCAATTGGTAATTTTTGTGGGAGGCAAAGAGATCTATGTCTGGCCTTCCCCATTCTTGGATTATTTCTGTAAAAACTTTTGGATGCAATTTCCACTCGTGTGGATCTGTCATATTCCTGCTTAGGTTGTCTGCCAGCTTGTTTTCCTTGCCTGGCAAGTACTGTGCTTGTAGTTCCATTTGTAAGTCCATGGCCATGTTCCAAAGTGACATGGCCAGTCTGCATAGGGGGTAAGAATGTGTTCCTCCCTGCTTATGTACCACATAACTGTGGTGTTGTCCGTTCTTATCAATAGTTGACCTGGTTGTAGAAGGTCCTTGAAAGCTATTATAGCATTTATTACTGCTAGCATTTCCTTTTGATTGATGTGAAGGTGCTTTTCTTTTTGGGACCATTTGCCCTGAATGCACCAATCTGTCATGTGCACCCCCCAGGCGTAGTCAGAGGCGTCTGTTGTGATGACTTGATTTGCTTGAGGCTTGCTGAATGGGAGACCTGTGTTTGTTTGACATGCTTGAGCCCACCACAGAAATTCCTTTTGCAGACATGGAATTAGTGATATTACTGTTTCCAAACTGTGGCTGTGTTGAGACCATATGTTTTTCAGGTACCATTGTAGTTTCCTCATATGCAGCTTTGCACATGGGATTAGTAAGATGCAAGATGCCATGAATCCCAGAGCCTGCAGGATTTTCCTTGCAGTCAGCCTGGTGCAATTTGCTAGTGCTTTGAAGTATTGAATTAGTTGCCCCTGCTTCTCTGGCGTGAGATAGGCCATCTGGGTGCTTGTGTCCAAATTGGCACCCAGGAAAATTATCTTCCGAGAGGGTATTAGCCTCGATTTCTTTTTGTTGACTGTGTATCCCAGAGAGTTCAACAACATTATTACACAAGCCAGATGTTTCAGAAGAATGTACTTGCTGTCCGCTTGGATCAGGCAGTCGTCCAAATAAGGGTATATTTGTATCCCTTGAAGTCTGCAGTAGGCAATTACTGATGCCAGGCATTTCGTGAATACTCTGGGCGCAGTAGATAAGCCAAAGGGCAATGCAGAGAATTGATAATGGGTTGAACCTGCAAGAAATCTGAGGTACCTTCTGCAATTTTGTCTGATTGGGACATGCAGGTATGCCTCCTTGAGGTCCAATGTTACCAGCCAAGACTCCTTGCCCAGCATGGGAAGAAGTTGCTGTAGAGTGAGCATCTTGAATTTTGGTACAAGTAGAAATGCGTTTAGGATGGATAGGTCCAAAATAGGTCTCCAATCTTTTCCCTTCTTTGGTACCAGAAATAGCCTGGAATAAAAACCTTGACCTTGTTCGTGCGTAGGTACCTCTTGAATAGCTTTCATGTTTATGAGATCTGTAATTTGCCTTTGTGCCTCTGCCCTTTGTGTGGCAGGTTTGGCATGCCTCTCATTTTTGGAAGGGTGTGAAAATGGAATTTGTAGCCTCTGTTTATAATGTCCAGGATCCATTTGTCCTTTGTGACAATATGCCAATTTTTTGAAAATAATGCCAGCTTTCCTCCTAAGGGGGCTGCCATTTGAGACTTGCTTGACATGCAAAGGGGAAAGTCATTGGGTTTGCTTTCTGAAAGATTGCGAGTTATCCTCACCACCTCTTTGTGTAGGAGCTTGCCATTGTCTACCTCTATACGATCCTTGGGATTGTCCTCTGCCCCTCGGGCGCCTGTATCTGCCTCTTTGGGGTCTGTCCGTGGCAGGAAAGGACCAGTTTTTGGAAGGCCAATTTCTACTAAAACGTGGGGGTTGTACCTGTAGAAAATCTTTCACAGTTTGCATTGATTTAGCCTTTTCCTCCATTTTCCTTAATACCTCCTCAGCATTAGCACCAAATAGTACATCCTTTTGAAGAGGGGCGTCCAGTAATTTAGCTTTAACATGATCAGGCAAGGCTTGTTCCTTGAGCCAGGCATGCCTACGTATGACTGATCCTGTAACAGCAGCTCTACATGGGGACCCAAGTTGACAGTAACCTCTCTTTTGACACTCACATTGCCAAAGTGGTTAGGAAGACCTTCTACATTGCCCACCTGATCATGAAGGGATTCACATCCAGATCAGGAGAGGTCATTGTACCCCTGTACTCTTCACTTATCAGACCAATGATTGAGTACAACGCCCATTGAATGTACCTTACCAGACACCTGCAGCAGTTGGAAAGACCCCAAAAGTTCCTCACCAAAAGGATAAAGGGGCTCAAACATATGTCATACGATGCCCGACTGAAGAAACTCCAGCTCTATTCAGTCGCATACCATCTGCTCAGAGGTGATCTGTGCCTGACATACAAGGCCATGTCCAACCCGAATTAATGGACATGCTCCACCTCAAAAATCCAAATCCACCAGAGCCACGAGAGCAAGAGACTTAAACCTCAACACGGATATAAATAGGACGTGCTGGAGGGACAGATTCATCACCCAGAGACTCCCTACACTATGGAACAGAATCCCAGTCCATGTGAGGCAGAGCCCCTCACTGACTCTGTTCAAGAGAAATCTTGACGAGTGGATGGGAAATCGTAGGTTTACCCCGGGAATCATCTCTGTATCACTGCTGGACAGAGGCACAGCAAACTAATGGGTATAGTATTCTCATCCTAAGGGGTGGTGAAAGCCACACACACTCTGGCTAGGCTTATAAATGCCCTAGGGCAGATAGCCTAGTATGAACCTATGAACATGAGGCCTCTAGAGCATCAAAAACACATTGCAAGGTATGCTTACCCACTTGTTCTGCACTATGCATCAAATCCTGCAACTCCTTCAAGTCTGGTTGTTCAGGTTGTGACATTTTACTTTTCAATTGTGATAGCAAAAACTGTTGGTATTTTAGCATATGGAATTGACAGTTTAAGGCCCTCATGGCTAAGGTAGCCGAGGTATATACCTTTTTTCCCCACCTTTCTAAGGATCTGGAGTCTCTCTCGGAAGGTAATGGATTTTTAGCAGTGGAGGCCTTAACTCCCTTGGGGCCCTGTGAGATGGTTTCTGGGTCAGCAGCATGGCTTTTGTATAGAAATTGGTGTGAGTCAGGAACCCTGTAGTACCTGTCAAGCTTAACTGGAGCTGGAGGTAGAGAGTCCGGGTTAAGGCAGGCCTCTGAGTAAACATCATCTAGGATGTCCAAGACAGGAGGTATAGCCAGAGGCCTGTGTTGAGGTAGCAAGAGAAATTCCCTAAGCCTTTTCTTGGAATCTGAATAATCCTGGCCTTCCCAGTGGAAGTGTTCCCTTAAGGTATGCAAAGTTTCCCCAAATGAGTAATCCTCAGGGGGGGGATACAGAAGGGATGGACTCCTCCGCATCAGAGTCTTCAAAAGGGGAGTAAGAATGTTCCTGATCAGAGTGCTCTGAAATAATGGAGCCCTGATCAGAAGAGGGGGAATCTTCCTCCACTCTGGGCCTTTTGTCCGGTGGGGGCTGAGAACCTCTGATAAGAGTAATTAAATCCTCAGCCATTTTAAGTATCTGTTTCTTAGGCATGGGGCCTGTAGATGGGCCCTGTGTAGCTTGTCTCAGAGTGCAAGGCTGCTTTAGACTTAGTGAAAGCCTTGATGGAGAAAGAAGAGGAAGGTCTGAAGACACCATGAGTGGAGGTGGACCTGTCCACATTCTGAGTTTCAATGCCAAGAGTGGCTTCGGTATCTGTAGCCAGGGTATGGGCCGAGGAGCCTGCGACCTCGGGCACAGGAGACGCTGCCAAAGAAGTGTAGTCAGTAGTCAGGGGCTGCGTAGGCACCTCGCTGAGAACCGGACCACGTGTAGTCTGCTTAGGCGTTGTGTTGGTAGAGGCCGCGGACCTTGTGTGTCGGTCCTTATCTTTGCTTTTTTTAGACAAAACTGGAGTCTGAGTATCTGATGACATAATATAATTAAATGCTTTCCCAAAATAATGCTGGGCGAACTCCGCCCGACGCTTAATGGTGCGCTTGTTGAATGTAGCACAAAAGCGACAGAGACATCGTGGTCTGGGCCTAAACAAGGTATACAGAGGGAATGGAAATCCTTATGCGGTATTTGCTTCCCACAAGAAATACAATTATTAACTTTGTCTGACATCGGTCTGAGGCAAGAAAAGTTTCCCCAACGGGGTACTTAGCTTTCAAGAAGACTTCGGTTTCCAAATTTTCGTAATCTCAGGAGCTGGCCGACCGGTACTTGCGAACTGCTTCTGCTTCGGGCACCGCGCGGCAAGAAAGACTGAAGAAAATGGTGTCAGCTGGTTCCTTTATACCCCTGTCGCACTGACGTCAGGGAAGAAGCGACGACAACCGAAGCCGGACCTAGACTTTAGAATTCGGCTGACCGAGGACCCGCCTGATGGCAGGAGAACCCATCTGTTATGACTGCAGCTGTATGCACGATGAACATGTGAGAGATGGCACCGATGGCTTCTGTGCCAACGTCAGAGATGGCACCGATGGCCTTGGTACAGAGGATCTAAGCACCGAAAGTGCTAGAGCTGAAAGAGATCCGAAGTAGAACGTTTAGCCTTCTTGGGTCTCGGTTGATGGGAGTCCCCAGCCGGATACGAAGGAAGAGATTTGGCCTTTGAAAGAGCATCAGTTTTTTCTTATGGGATCTAGGAGGGGTTGAGGCCTCTGACCCAGAAATAGCCTCTGAAAAGGGAGATTTGAGTAGTCCCTTCAGTAACAATTTATTTTTCCTGTCAATCAATGTCCTATTGGAGAAGTTCTTACAAATTGCACAGGGCAGGTCAACTGATAAATGAGGCACACCCCAAACAATAGACAGAGAGAATGCGCATCTTAAGTAGGTAATTTATGTCCACAATCTGAACATCTCTTAAATCCTGTACTACCTTGTTTATCCAGGATAGAAAAGAATGAAATCAGAAAGAATACCAGCAATGGTACAAGAAATACCCGAGGGTAATGAAGAAAAGGGTCTACCAACGATGGTATTGAAGAAAATACCTTGCGGTAAAAAAGATTGGAAAATTTTAAGAGGAGATTGTTGCTAAATGCGATAAGATAAGAGAAAATAATTTAGAAACTTTCCTGAGAGAAAAAGTTGATTTAGACTAGAATGACAACAAATATTGTACTTGGCTCAAGAGAAGTAGCTTGACATGACCAAATGGCAATGTGGCAAATGAAATCTGAGGTAAAGTACAATTGTGTACACTTACCATAAATGTAGATCTTGAATGTATTCACTCTTGCAGTCATCACATTTGGGTAATCTGCTGGCAGGTTGCCCTCAGCCTGATTAACAAAGTCTTGGGTCCTGCGTCGGTTGCTGTCCCTTCTTCCATGACGTCAGGGGTATAAAACATGCAGCCGACACCATTACATCAGTCTTTCTTGCCACGCGGTGCCCGAAGCAGAAGCAGTTCACAAGTGCTGGTCGGCAGACATCTGAAATTTTCGTTTTCGAGTTTCAGTACCAAAGTCTTCAACTAAAAGCTAAGTAACCCGTTGGGGAAACTTTCTTGCTCCTCATCAATGTCCGTAAAAGTTAATAATTGCATTACTTGTGGGAAGCAAATACCTCATAAGGATTTTCATTTGTACTGTATTCCTTGCCTAGGCCCTGATCATAACGTACCTTGCTGTGGGTTTTGTGCTAGATTTAATCAACGCACTATTAAACATTGGTATATTTTTGCTTCTAAATATTTTGGTTCACGATTTAACTATGCAGAAATGACGTCTGTTTGCAATCTGACTACCGGAATACCTAAAAAACTCAAAGAAAAAGACAGGTCCAAAGCTAACAACGCTTCTAAGCCAGTTGCTAGTTCACCGGTACTCAGTGAGGTGCTTTCGCAGCCCCTGATCCTTGCTACTTTTGATTCGCAGGCCTCTACTGAGACCCATTCGGAGTCTGGTATGCCACGAGATGCTTTAAGTATTGAACCCGCGGATGTCTATCCCTTAGATGGGTCCGGAGCCGCTGTGCAGGCACCGGCTTCTGAGGGTGTTTTCAGGCCTACTGACTTGCACATTAAAACTAAGGCTTTGGTTTCGGAACAGATACCCATACGCAAGGCATGAACGAGGATTAATATCAGATGCATGGTTCTATTCCGTTTCTGCAATAATCTTGAGTTGCGCAAACTGTGCCACCCCCACCAATCTGCAATAAACTTGAGGTGCACAAAATGTGCAATACCACCAGTATCTCAGAGGAACACATTGCCGTCAGCAGCAGTTTTCCTAAGAAATCATTCCACTGCCCAGAAATGAGCAGTGAACAAACTTTTTTAAGGTTTTTTGTGTGAAAAGAGTCCTGAAGGTTGATGCCCACCTGTCCATCGACCCCGCCCACACAATTTCATTTTTTTTATATCAGATATGAGTAAGAGTGCCAGTGAGTCAATGCTGTTACTGAACATCTCAGATATTTTGATTTCCCTCATACAGCTAGGGAAGAAGTACCATAAAGGATACACAGGCCACCAAAGTAATTTTTCTGAGACAGTCCACCTCCTGCCACTCCAAGTCTGAGAACAAGGTCTGCACATAAACAGCTGACCCTCCACTGTCTTGTAGCAGCCCCCAGAAAATCCTGGTCATCTCAGATTACAAATTTCCTGAGACAGAAAACTACAGACTTATCAGTCTGCACTGAGGGACAAGGACTGCTCATCTCAATGTATGGATGGCACTTGAATGAGATGGTCACTGAAGTAATGGCAGATATGGACCCCCAGGTAGTGAAGAGGGATTAGAGGGGCAAGAGATGTGCCGCTGCCTTTAACACACTTATGAGACCAACTGGGAGGCAAATGAAGTGTTTTTCCCCCTCCACATCTAAGGAAGTGCTTGCTGTGTGAATCAGAATATGGAGGTGGTATGCCCAAGCCCTGTGTGACCAAGAAATCCCTGATACAAAGCAATGGCAGCAAGGCCTGCAGAGTGAGTATTTTCAGTTTGACATGCAACCGTCTTGAGCTTGGAGAGGTCCAGAATCAGCCTGCAACCAAAGTTTGCATTTCTTGAGACTTGGAAAAAGATGGATAAGGTTTTCCTTCTCAGAAGGGGACTGTTTCCACTATGCTTCAAACTTACAGCTGCAAAACCTGCAAGGCTAAAGATGGTCTGGTAAAACTAGAGGCATCTACATGAAGAAGGTGGCTAGATATGAACTCCAGTTCATATCCCTAACCTACCATGCATTGCACCCACCTGTCCACCAGGCTGAATTACTTCTTCCTGAAGTGAGAGAGCCTGTTGGTCAACAAGCACTGCATTCTGAGCCAGGAGTTCCTCCTCAAAATGATCCAATGTCTACCACTCGTCTCCAGGCAACTATCCAGCAATGTCATCTACAGTCTGTTGCATACCTGCCAGGTCTAAAAACAGTAAGGACTAGCTTTATTAGTTAATCCCCTAGATGAGAATGTTAAAGTATCAGGTAGTCAGGAACAGGAGAGTGAAGTGGTTTCACCACCAGAACATTTTTCTGCAGCTTCTTAAATACTTCCTAGATTGGAAACAAAAGGCAAATGTTTAAGGAGGCATACTGGATCTGCCACTTGACATCCTCTGGCAGGGAGCTGGATTCTTTAAGCATGCCTTCTGAGCAGTGTGACAGAGACCGCTGTCCTGAAAAAAGCCATCTATGCCACCACTGCTACTGCATTTAATGCATGCCTGCCTACCTTTAAGGATGACTGAACAAACCAACAAGCACAGGCTTAGGATGACAAAGGTCCCTGCCAAATGTTCCCTCTGCCTGAGCAGATCACCCTGCTTCTGTAGCATGTGGATTTGGACACTGTCTCAAATACCCAGAGTAGCCAAGGTATGCATTTTCTTGTCAGATCTACCAGGTACCCTGCTCTCCCTATATTAGCAGCTGGCTTGTCCTGATAACATTAAAACCGACATCCTATCTGATTCAGTTGAAGGTAGTTCAGGTGGCTGCAAAAGATCCTAAGGCACCTACCAAAAGCAGTGGGCCTAACCTGGTCAATAAAAGATACATTTTGATCTTCTGACAGCATTCCCAAGGAACAACTTTAGGATCATCAAACAGATTCTTACAAATACATAACTTTACTCTTTACCCAGTAAGATACATTTTTAGGCAGTGACAATAGGAAGAAAAGTCAAAGGCATCCTCAAATGTCTGGGGTGGAGAACAATAATGGTTGTTGGCTCTTGCTCACCAATGCTTGGCAGATTAAGGTACATTCAAATAGGGAATCAGGAGTTCTTTAGACCACATTTAAAATGCCCCCACCAATAAAACTAAGTGTCTCGTGAAGATGTCTTCTAGAAACAGTTGTGTACCTACCGTAAATGTAGATGTTCGAGTGAATTCACTGTTGCAGTCATTACACTTGGGTTATCCTGCTGGCAGGCTACCCGCAGTCGGACCGAATTCCAAAGTCCTGGTCCGGTGTCAGTTGCTGTCGCCCTTCCCTGACGTCAGTGCACTAGGGGTATAAAAGATGCAGCAGATGCCATTTTCTTCAGTTTTTCTTGCCCCAGATGTCAGGTTCCCCCCAAAAGGGTAGGCTAAAAAAACAAATTGCTTATAATAGCATGCAATAAAAAAAAGAAGTTATGTTCTTACCATAACGTTCCATGTGGAGTGTTCATCTTCACCTTTGTTCTTACACAAGGGTTCAGAGCCGATCCTCTGCTCCGAGTCGGCCGCATAGCAAAGCTCTGCATCTTAGAGAAGCTCGAGACCAGGCTATATCCCACAATCCTCCCTGCCATTACTCAGATCTAGTTTGCAAGTAAACCAGACCAACCAAAAACCTCAGGTGCTAAGGCTACACACTGCCACAGAACTCAGAGACACTCTCTCCCTTAACAAATTAACTAAGGGTAGTGAAATATACCCCATGAGGCAAGAAACAATATACCCGGAAGGGGTTAAGGCATTTCGACCAGACTCTAGTCCTACTCGTTCTTCCAAACACGTGAGGGAGGGAAGGCAGGGAATGTAAGAACAAAGGCGAGATGAACACTCCACATGGAACGTTATGGTAAGAACATAACTTCTTTATGTGAGTGTTCAATCTCGCAGTTTGTTCTTACACACGGGTAGCGTCCCTAGCTCCGTCACCCCGAGTGACTCATGGAAGAACGTTCCTAAGCACAGTGGAACCAAAAGATGTCCTGTCTTTGGAGGCTTTGTCAACCCTATAATGAGCGATGAAAGTATGTGGTTTAGACCACGTGGCTGCTGCACAAATCGTGCCCAAAGGCAGACGAGCTGCATGAGCCAAAGAAGTGGAAACTGATCTGGTAGAATGGCCCTTAGGTTTGGCAGGCAAGGCCTGATTCGACTTAGAATATACAAAAGCTATACAATCAGTAAGCCATTTAGATAGTGTACGTTTTGTAACTGCCATGCCCTTTTTATTGTCTGCAAACGCGACAAAAAGCTGATCTGTTTTCCTGTAATCTTTAGTCCTATCCAAATAAAATCGTAGTTGTCTGTGGACATCCAACTTGTGCCGCATATACTCCAACTTGCTGGTATGGTTCTTGAAAAAAGTAGGGAGTTCTATGGACTGGTTAATATTCGTGACAGAACATACCTCAAGAAGGAAAGACGGATTTGTTCGCAAGGAGACTATCTGGGTGGAAAATTAAGTAAGTCGGCCTGACTGATAGTGCTTGCAACTCTGATACTCTTTGAGCTGAAGTAACAGCTACGAGAAAAAGTGTCTTCCACGACAAGAACTTCAGGAGGCAAGACGAGGCTGGTTCTAAGGGTGGCAACATTAGTTGTGACAATAATAAATTTAAATTCCATGGAAATAAAGGGTCTCTGACGGGCGGTCGAAGATGGAAGGTTCCTTTCATAAAAGCCTTACAAAGCCTGTGGGACATAATGGGAGAACCGTCCTCACCAACATGGAAGTTGGATATGGCCGCCAACTGTACTCTTAGTGTGGAAGTAGAGGCTCCTTTGTGAAAGAGGATAGATAGAAATTCTAGAACTTTATGTAAAGGAGCTACTAGAGGGTCCAAGTGTTGGCTAGATGCCCAGTATACAAAGCGTTTCCATTTACTCCTGTAGAGATTTGTAGTGGAAGCTTTATGAGAGGCAACCAGAATGCGTTGAACTGCCGGAGAAAGTAGATCAGACCTGGCTAGGCAGGGAAGTGGAGCAGCCAAGCTGCTAGTTTGAGGGATAGAAGAGACGGGTGAGGAACTCCCGACGAATGGGTCAGTAGATCTGGTACTGGGTCCAGGATCCACAGTTCCTCTGTTTGATGGGCTCAAAGAAAGGGGAACCATATCTGTCGAGGCCAGAATGGGGCTACGAGTATAATTGCCCTTTCCAGGTTCCTGGCTTTCTGAAGAAATTTGGGAATCAAGGGGGTAGGTGGAAATGCATATAGGAGACCCGGGGGCCAATTGTGTATCAGTGCGTCCCTGGGGACATCCCCCGGAGGGGGTAGAAGGGCAAAATAGCTTCTGCATTTGGTATTCATCGGGGAAGCAAATAGATCGCAGCAAGGCTGGCACCATCTGCGGAAAATTCTTTCCGCCACCCGTGGATTGCGGGACCACTCGTGAGGTAACAGGATGGCTCTACTCAACCTGTCCGCAATGACGTTGGATGACCCCAGGATGTGCGTTGCTATCAGAAAGCAACCCGTGGACTCTGCCTACTGCCAAATTCTCATGGCCTCTCTGCATAATGGGTAAGATCTGGTTCCCCCCTGTTTGTTTATGTACCAGACTACAGACATGTCTGTCTGAACTGCTACTGTTTCTAGAGGTAGGAGGGTTTGAAAGTGTTGCAACTCCAGGAACACCGCCCTCATTTCCAGAACATTTATGTGCAGGTTGTACTCCATGTTGGACCATTCCCCTTGGACTGTTCTTCCCTGAAATAGTCCCCCCCACCCTATCAGAGAAGCGTCCGTGGTTATCGTGGCCGTCGGATTGGGTAGAACAAATGGACGACCCATAGTGAGATCCTGACTGTACACCCACCATGAGAGGTCTCATTTGCAAGAATCTGTTATCAGAATCTCGTGCGCTAGGGGTAACTGCTGGAACAACCACTGCATGAACAGCAGCCATTGGTGGAGCCTCATGTGCAATCTCCCCATAGGAACTGCAATCAGGGACGCTGCCATGAGTCCCAAAACCTTCAACACTAGTTTGGTCGGGGCTTTCCTGCTTTGCAGTAGAAGAGCCTGTTCCTTGAGGGATGAAGCCCTTATTGGAGGGATCTTTACCAGTGTTAAACATGTATCTAGGTCTGCTCCGATGAATGAAATATGCTGTGAGGGCAGTAAGACAGATTTTTCGAAGTTTATGGAAATCCCTAGGTGGGAACAAAGGTTGACTGTGTAGTCTCTGGCTTGTATGAGGCGACGCTCGGTGGTGGTGAGGAGCCAGTCGTCCAGATAGGGAAACACCCGGAATCCTAGACGTCTCAAGTGAGACGCTACCACTGCCATGCATTTGTTGAATACCCTGGGGGCTGAGGTGAGCCCAAAGGGCAGGGCTCGAAATTGAAAGTGACCGGCTCCCAGCCAGAAGCGCAGGTGATCTCTGGACGGTCTGGCCATTTTGATGTGGTAGTACGCGTCCTTGAGATCTATCGCGCACATCCAGTCGTCCTTCTGTAAAAATGGAAGGATCGATTGAAGCGTGACCATCCGGAACTTTTCCTTATTCACGAAGGTGTTGAGATTGCTGAGATCCAAAATAGGTCTCCAGTCCCCTGTCTTTTTTGGAACTAAAAAGAACCTTGAGTAAGTTCCGGATCCTCTTTGGTCCGCCGGGACTGGTTGGATGACTTTTTTCGAGCAGCTTTGAAATTTCTATTGCTGCTGGGCCTCACAGATGGGGTGGCACATCTGGAAACCTTCTTTGTTGGGGTGGAGTTGATATGAAGGGGATTTTGTATCCTCTGGTTACAATGCTTTTTACCCAAGAGTCCGAGGTAAGAGTTAGCCAGGCCTGTGGGTATAAAGCCAAGCGACCCCCGAACTGCCTCCAGAGCAGGACAGTCGGGCCTCCATTCAGGAGTGCTGGAAAGGCTTACCACGGACAGGATCCCTGTCGCCTTGGTTCTGCGGACCCCCTCTGCCGCCGGGGCGACGTCTTCCATTTCTACCCCCCCCCCTCTGACTCTGGAGGGGGCATCACTCTGTGTGGCCTGGAAAAATCCCAGAGTTTTGCGGAACCACATTTTTCCGCCTTGTTGCCCTTTGGGGTACGGTCTAGTTGGAGCGGAAAACCGGACTCAGACAGCAGACAGAGTCTTTCCTTCTTGCTCACACCGAGTTAGTGTCTCCTTCACTTTGGGCCCAAAGAGAGTGGCACCATCAAAGGGGGCGTTGGCGAAGGAAGCCTTGAAGGCTTCCGCAAATGAGCACAGCCACATCCAGGATTGTCTTCGTAGAGCAATCACTGAAGCTGCAGCTCTACTCGATCCTTCAGCCACATACGAGATGAGCCTCATGGATGAGTTCACTATGGAGGTAAGGGTGTTAAGCTGTGCTGTTACCTTATCTGAAACAGCAGCATCCGTGTTACCCTGGAGGGTATCTCCCAGCTCCTTGATGAGATCCCTCTGCAGACGTGTAAAATGTGTCAAATAGTTTAGAGAACGCATGAAAAAAGTCGCTGAACTAAAAACGCGCTTCCCTTATCTGTCCATAGTCCTAGAATCCTCATTAGGAGGATGAACAGAAGAGGAAGACTCAGACATCTCCTTTTTAGTGGCTGCCGCCACCACCATAGCGTCGACCGGAACTCCCTTGGTGAGATAAACCTTGTCCTGGGGGGGGCGGTGATAAATTTGCTCGGTTTTCGAGGGACCGGTTCCACTGTGTCCAGTGTCTCCCACGCCCTTTGAGCAATCAAATTCATTAACTCATCGAAGGGCGGAGTAACCCAGGAAGTAGAAGGTTGAGCCCCAAAAGCCTTCAGCAGCACCGACTCGTCCTCAGTGGGGGCTAGGGACTGCCAATCACCCCTCTGTTTTAAGATCTCCAAGATGTCCGCAAATGAGACATCTTCAGAGGGGGATTTTGGGGACCCCTCTGCCTCATCCAAGTCAGTGTCAGATGTTAGGAGATTCCTGCGGGGAATCTAAGTGCTTCCTCTTGCACAGTCTTTTCCTCGGAACCTCATCGGAGGGGGCTTTCGGTGAGGCCTCTGAGGAACAGGGGGCACCCTCTGGGGGTGGCTGAGGCAATGGTGCTCTACACTTTGGATGGGTCATGGGGGCAGAAACAGAAAGCGGCCCCCTTAGGAGAGAGAGAAGACACCTCCGATGAAGTGGTTTGTCTGTGTAGACAAAATCTTCCTCATAAGGTCAAAAACCCCTGAACCCCGGGCCGAGAACTCCTCCGGTTCTGAAGAACATGGAAGCATCCCAGACATGGGGGCCGTGGGCCCCGACCCTGAGGACGGAGCCGAGCCAATCTGCGCCGAGGCCCCGAGAGGGAGAGTCGGCACCGAAAGGTCAGTACGACTCTCGGTCCCGGAACCGAGGAGAGATAGTCGGCTCCGCGACTCACCTACAGGTTCTGAAGGAGTCGAAGTCAATGGTGTCGATCGTGCAATGGACGGTTTCGGCACCGAGGGGTCCACTATCATCGGCTCATCCTCTCCCGGCTCCGAAGACTGGATGGGTCTCGAAGGAGGACCTGTTGGAGATATAGGGAGGCCTTCTAGTTTCGACACCAATTGGGAGGAAACTGCAATCAACTTGGAAAGGGCCGTGTTCTCCATGAGTTTCTGCACGACACGATCCACATCTGTATCGGATAACGGTCTGGAAGATCGGGTCGAATGGGCCGAAGATGGCACCGACCGAAGAATGGATGGTGGCGGTAGCTCAGACACCGGTTCCAAGACCTGGGGCTCAGTGAAAGACAAACGTTCGACGCTCGGCCCCGAAGTCTGTGGAACCGGCGAACGAACCTTCGAAGATGAACTCTGAGCCGATGACATGGGCTCCGACATCTTCGACCCCTTCGAGGACTTAGAAGCCTGGTCCGATTTGTCCAAAGCCTCCTGGAAGGCAGGCTTAAGTAGTCCCCTATCTATAAGTTTCCTGCATCTATCTGTCATGACCCTCCCGCTAAAGGAATGGCATGTAGAGCAATCCTCTTGTAGGTGGAGAGGGCCAAGACAGTAAACGCAGGAAGCGTGGTTGTCAGTGATGGACATTTTCTGTCCACACTGACATCTTTTAAAGCCAGATTTGGCTTTCTCTGACATAACCGGTATTTTAAACCACTAGCTACAATAACTAATAACTACTTAGTAAATTATATATATATATATATATATATATATATATATATATATATATATAAAGTATTGCTCTATAAAGTGGGAAAAAGGAGGTAGGCCACAAAAGGGAGCCTATAAGAATATTACAGGATTAACTATAATAACACACACACTAGCACTATATCAAAAACTAACTTTAAGAACTTTAAGAACTTTTTAAACAAGAAAGATAAGAATCTTATCTGTAATATAACAAAAATCTCTCTGGTCCGAGCTCTCGATGTGATCTGTTGCAGCGGCAAACTAGATCTGAGCAATGGCAGGGAGGATTGTGGGATATAGCCTGGTCTCGAGCTTCTCTAAGATGCAGAGCTTAGCTATGCGGCCGACTCGGAGCAGAGGATCGGCTCCGAACCCGTGTGTAAGAACAAACGGCAAGATTGAACACACTCTCATTAGGCAATACCTTCATCTACAAGCAAATACACCACATAGGTTGTAGAGGATAGAGAAGTACAGATAAGTCCCAGCAAAGAAAGGGGGATGGTGGGTGGGTAACCTGGACTGCAACAGTGAATACACTTGAACATATACATTTATGGTAGGTACACAACTGTACTATGTTCATGGTGTTTCACTGTTGCAGTCATTACACTTGGGTTGAATCCCAAAGCTGACGTTGGGTGGCTGGGTCTAAATAGAATTAGGAGTGGCTATAAGGCCCTGCAGAACTGCAGTGGCAAAGCCTGCTCTGGATTTAGAGTAGAGAGGTAAGTGGTAGTGCTTAGTAAAAGTATGCACTGAAGTCCAAGTTGCAGCCTCCAAAATATCCTTGGTTGGTACTCCTCTGAGGAAGGCTGCTGAGGTGGCTGCTGCCCTGGTAGAATGTGGTCTAATGCCCTTAGGCACTGATTTGCCATGTTGTGAGTAGTAGAAACGAATGCAGTGCCCTATCCATTTTGAAATGGTCTGCTTTGAGATAGCCTTTCCTTGTGATCCTGCAGCATATGCCACTAAAAGTTGCTCAGTTTTTCTCAAAGCTTTAGTTTTGCCCAAGTAAAAGCGTAGCTGTCTATGTCCAAAGAATGCAGAAGTCTCTCCCCTTTATTCTGTGAGTTTGGGTAAAAGGTAGGCAAATCAATGGTTTGGTTAAGAGCCACACTGGACACTACCTTAGGCATAAATATGGAGTTTGTCCTTAGAGACACCCTGTCCGGATGGAAGATAAAAGGTTCCACAGCCATTAATGCCTGTAAATGTGAGACTCTTCTTGCTGAAGTTATTGCTAGGAGCAGAGCGGTTTTCCATAAGAATTTTATTTCAGCTGTATTGGCTGGCTCAAAATGAGGCAGTGTGAGTCTTTCCAAGTCAAAATTGAGGTCCCATGCAGGTATTTGTGCTCTCCTTGGAGGTCTTATGTTTTTGGCTCCCCTGAGGAACTGCCTAAACAATGGATGCGAAAAAAATAGGTGGGTCTGTATTGTAATGAGCTGAAATGGCTGAGGCATGGATCTTAATTGATGAGAAGGATAGGCCTTTGTCCAGCATCTCAGTTAGATATTGTAAAATCTGAGGAATATTTGGAACAAGCGTGTCAATTTCAATTTTTCTGCATAAGATTTTCTGGTGCTAGGCCTCCTTGCCTCCAAAATAACATCCATAACCGCTTTAGAGAGGTGTATTCAGATTGGTTACACTATCCGCCATGCAGCTAGATTTTGGGTTCTGAGTTGGCTGTGCAGGATCTGATTGTTTTGTTGGGTCAGTAAATGAGGAATTTGAGGCAATGTCCAGGCTGGGCCTTGAGACAAGCTCCTCAGGATTGGGTACCAGTGCTGGCGTGGCCAATCTGGGGCAATGAGTATCATTTGTGGCTTCTCTTGTCTGACCTTTAGGAGTACCTTGGGGAGGAGAGGCAGTGGAGGAAAGGCATATACTGTGAGGTTGTTCCAGCTAAAGGACAAAGCATCCACTTTCCATGCTTGTTTGTGATAAGTCCTTGTGCAGAATCTCTGTAGTTGGCAGTTGTGTGGGGAGGCAAATATATCTATGTCTGGGCATCCCCATTTCCTTGTTGTTATGCTGAAGATTTGTGGATCTAGTTTCCACTCGTGAGGATCCATGAGGTTTCTGCTTAGTTAGTCTGCTAGAGTATTTGTTTTTCCTGGAAGGAATTGTGCTTGCAGGTGTAAGTCAATGCTGTGTTCCACAAAATCATGGCTTGTCTGCAGAGGGGGTAGGAATGTGTGCCCCCCTGCTTACGTACCACATAACTGTGGTGTTGTCCATCTTTATCAGCAGCTGTCCTGGATGAAGCAGGTCCTTGAAGGCTGTCGGGGCATTTTGTACAGCCAGCATCTCTTTTTGATTGATGTGAAGATGCCTTTGGCTTGGGGGCCATGTGCCCTGAATACATTTTCCTGCCATGTGGACCCTCCAGGCATAATATCTGATGCATCTGTTGTTAGTGTTTGCCTGGCTGTGGGTAAAGTGAATGGCTGTCACTTCTTGTGGCGACAGGCCTGTGCCCACCATCGAAACTCCTGCTGCAGGCAGGGAATGAGAGAAATTAATGATTCCAGGTTGTGGCAATGTTGAGTCTAAACACTTTTTAGATACCATTGTAGTTTCCTCATATGCAGTCTTGCATATGGAATTAGCAGAATGCAGGAGGCCATGTAGCCCAGAGCCTGCAGAATTTTTCTTGCAGATAACTGGGTCTTTGTTGCCATGCTTCCGAAGTAAGAAGTCAGTTGCCTTTGTCTGGCGTGAGATAAGCCATCTGGGCAGTTGCATTTAAGCTTGCACCCAGGAATATTATCTCTTGAGAGGGTACTAGTTTTGATTTCTTTTCGTTTACTGTGTACCCTAGGCAAATTAGCAATCTTTTTACAAATGCCAGATGCTTTAGTAGAATGTATTTGGTCTCTGCTTGAATAAGGCAGTCATCCAAGTAGGGATATATTTGAATTCCTCTTTGTCTGCAAAATGCAATTTCTGGTGCCAGGCATTTTGTGAAGACTCTGGGTGCAGTAGATAAGCCAAAGGGCAGCACAGAGAATTGGTAGTGCATTGAGCCAGCTATGAATCTGAGGCATCTTCTGCAAGATTGTCGGACTGGGACATGCAGGTATGCCTCTTTGAGGTCCAAAGTTACAAGCCAAGCCTTCTTGCCCAGCATGGGCAGAAGCTGCTGCAGAGTCAACATTTTGAATTTTGGAACATCCAGAAAAGTATTTAGAATAGACAGGTCCAGAATTGGTCTCCATGCTTTGTCCTTTCTTGGTACTAAGAAAAGTCTTGAATAAAATCCTTGTCCCTGCTCTTGTTGTGGCACTGGCTGAATAGCCCTCATGTCCATGAGAGATGAAACTTGTTTTTGTGCCTCTGCCCATTGATTGTGTGGCAGGTCTGGCATACCTTTTGCCTTTGGTAGGGTGTGAAAGTGGAACCTGTAGTCCTGAGAGACTATATTTAACACCTATTTGTCCTGGGTGATCATGTGCCAATTTTGTGAAAAAAGTGCTAGTTTTCCCCCCAAGGGTGCTGCCAAAAGGTAAATGCTTGGCATTGGCAGATGGAAGTCATTGGGACTGTTTCCTATATGGCTGTGATTTGTCTTCTCCGCTTTTGGAGGTAGAAGCACCCCATTGTTTGGGCCTGTATGAGCCCTGGGGCTGTTGTCTGCCTCTAGGGCGTCTATATCTGCCTCTTTGTGGCCTGTCTGACACGGGAAAGGACCAATTCTTAGAAGGCCAGTTCCTGCTAAATCTGGGTGGCTGTACCTGTAAGAAATCTTTTACTGTCTGCATAGATATAGCTTTATCCTCCATTTTCTTCAACACCTCTTCTGCCTTAACACCAAAGTATCATGCTATAATGGAGCATCCAATAATTTTGCTTTAACATGATCAGGCAGAGTTTGTTCCTTCAACCAAGCAAGCCTTCTAATGACGGAACTTGTTACAGTGGCCCTGCAAGTGGCCTCCAGTGAATCATAACCACATTGCAAAGTATGTTTTCCCACTTGTTCAGCTGCATGCAATAAATCCTGCATTTCCTTGTTCTCAGAACAATCAGAATTTGTCAACATTTTCTGTTTTAACAGAGACATTAAGTATTGCTGATATTTAAGCATATGAAACTGAATTTAAACCCTTACAGCCAAGGTAGCAGAAGTGTAAACTTTTTCCCCCCATCTGTCCAGTGCCCTAGAATCTCTATCTGAGGGGACAGGGTTTTTTGCAGTAGCTGCCTTGACCCCTTTGGGATCCTGAGAAATAGTTTCGAGTCAGCAACAGGGTTTTTATATAGAAATTTATGAGAATCTGGAACCCTGTAGTATCTGTCTGGCTTAGCAGGTGCAGGAGGTAAAGAGTCGGGAGACAGGCCGGACTCTGAAAATACATCTACAATGTCTAGAACAGGTGGAATAGCAACAGGTCTGTGTTGAGGTTGTAAAAGAAAGTCTCTGAGCCTTTTCTTAGAATCTAAGTAATCTTGGCTCTCCCAGTGGAAATGCTCCCTCATGGTAAGCAGGGTTTCCCCAAAGGAGTAATCCTCAGGAGGAGAAGCTGAAGGAATAGATTCTTCAGCATCAGAATCCTCATAGGGAGGAATAGAGTATCCCTGTTCTGAAGAGAAGTCAGAGGAAATGGAAACCTGATCAGAGGAATTGTATTCAGTGTCTTGCCTAGGCCTCTTATCAGGAGGGGGATGGAACCCCCTGATCAAAGTAATTAGGTCTTCAGCCATTTTTAGCATCTGTTTCTTAGACGTGGAAGTCTGGACTGGAGAATGCTGTACTTGTTTCCTTGTCTTTAAAACTGTCTTGGTCTTTGTCTTGGATGCTGAAGATGGCTTAATATAAAGCTGTGTAGGTCTGAAGACACCCTCAGAAGCAGATGCCTGCTCAGCAGCTCCGGACCGATCTGAGGGATTAGTTTCCGAAGGCCCAATACATTGAGCACCCAGAGGCCTAGTTGTCTCCACGTGGGAGTCAGAGGTGGCCTGTGGCTCTAAGGTAGCGGGTGTCAGGGGCTGCGAAAGTGCCTCACTGAGAACCGGCGAACCAGCGACTGGCCTAGAAGAGGCTTAGTCTGTTTTGGACCTCGGATGCCTGTCCTTTTCTTTTTCCTTGCGCTTTTTATGAACTCAGGTCGTCGGCTGTTCCAATGGCATTATACAGTTAAACCTTCGGCCAAAATAATGAAAAGCAAAATCGTACCGACGCTTAATAGTACGTTGGTTAAATCTAGCACAAAACCGACAACTAGCAACGTCGTGGTCAGGGCCTAGGCAAGGAATACAGTAAGAATGAAAATCTTTATGAGGTATTTGCTTCCCACAAGAAATACAATTGTTAACTTTTTCTGACATCCGTCTGGAGCAAGAAAAAAAAGTTTCCCCAATGGGGTACTTAGCTTTATAGAAAACTTCGGATCCGAAATTCAATTTTGAAAATCTCAATATCGGCCGTCTGGCACTTGCGAACTGCTTTTGCTTCAGGCACCGCGCGGCAAGAAAGACTGAAGAAAATGGCGTAGGCTGCATCTTTTATACCCCTGGTGCACTGACGTCAGGGAAGGGCGACAGTAACAGATGCCGAACCAGGACTTTGGAATTCGGGCCGACTGCGGGTAGCCTGCCAACAAGATCACCCAAGTGTAATGACTGCAACAGTGAAACACGATGAACATCATAGCGATTCCACCTTGACAGGAGGACCATTGCTGTCTTGGTCAAAAGGGGTCACCAGCAAGATTTTTGGTTCCTGCTGAAATTTCAGCAGAACCGTCTGAATAAGTGGAAAGTGGGGGGGGGATGCGTACAGAAACATCCCCTTCCATGGAAAGGATAGGGTGTCCACTTTCATGCCCCAGGATGTGGAATCCTGGCACAATACATGGGAAGCTGTCTGTTCATTTGGGAGGCAAAAAGATCTGAGGAATGCCCCATTGATAAGTCCAGAAACACATCCCTGCTCAACATCCACTCGTGGGATTGAGTCATGGACCTGCTTAGAGAGTCTGCCATCAATTCTGAGGTGAGGAAATGTAAAGAGCTTGGAGGGAAGTCTGACTCTGCTGGGCAATCTCCCAGGCAAACAATGCCAGTCTGCAGAGGATGTAAGACTTTATCCATCCCTGCTTGCTGATGCATCAGGGAACTGTGGCATTGTCTGTGAGCCATCTTAGGACCCTGGTGAAATCCTGGACTTGAAGATTTTGAGGGCAAAGATCAAAGCTCTCACTTCCTTTATGCCGACTTTTTTTTTTTTTTTTTTTTTTTTTAAATCTGAGGAGGAATCACACATCCCTGACATTCCAATTTCCCCAGAGTTGCACCCCACGCTGTGTCTGATGCATCTGTGTACAGATCCTGGGTGGGTGGGAAGTGGTTGAAGGGGTAGGCCTGGATTTCCCAGGTGGGTGGAAGTAGTTGAAGGGGTAGGCCTGGATTTCTTGTCAACTGGAAAATCCACCACTCTAACTCCTTTGTTAAATAAGGTCGGAGGGGAACAACAAATTCCAGAGGGGTGCGTGCTGTTTCCAAACTGTTCAAGAACTACTGAAATTTCCTCATGTGTAGTCTAGTAAAGGGAAGCACTGGAACAGTTGAGGCCATGAACCACAGAAGGTGTAGGAACTCCCCAGCGGTCAGGGATTGAAGTGGTATTAGGCCCTGGAAATAAAAGGTGAGAGAATCTTTTCTGGGGGCAAAGCAAGCTATCACTGCGCTTGTCAGGATAGTACAGCTGTGTACACTTACCATAAATGTAGATGTTAGAGTGTATTCACTGTTGCAGTCATTACATTTCGGTAATCTGCTGGCAGGTTGCCCTCAGTCGGCCTGAATTCCAAAGTCTTGAGTCCTGCATCGGTTGCTGTCTTCTCTTCCATGATGTCGGGGGGTATAAAGCATGCAGCCAACGCCTATTTCTTTAGTTTTTCTTGCCCCCGATGTCAGGTGCCCCCAAAAAGGTAGTAATATTATATATATATATATATATATATATATATATATATATATATATATATATATATGTGTATATATCTCTATACACAAATATTCAAGCATCAATATAAAATTTATCTTCATCTACAAGCAAATACATCACATAGGCTGTAGAAGATGGAGAAGGAAAGATAAACTTTAGAATGACAGGGGGATGGCGGGAGGGTAACCTGGACTGCAACAGTGAATACACTCTAACATCTACATTTATGGTAAGTGTACACAACTGTACTATGTTCTTCATGTTTCACTGCTGCAGTCATTACATTTGGGTATAATCCCAAAGCTATGGTTGGGAGGCTGGAGCTAAACAGCATTAGGTGAGGCTATAAGGCCCTGCAGCACTGCAGTGGCAAAGCCTGCCCTGGACTTAGAGTAGAGAGGCAAATGGTAATGCTTTGTAAAGGTGTTAACAGAACTCCAAGTAGCAGCTTCTAGAATGTCTTTGGTTGGTACTCCTCTGAGAAAGGCTGCTGAAGTAGCTGCAGCTCTGGTGGAATGAGACCTAATGCCCTTGGGCACAGGTTTACCATGGTGTAAGTAGCAGAAACGGATGCAATGGCTTATCCACTTAGAAATTGTCTGCTTTGAAATAGCCTTTCCTTCTGATCCTGCAGCATATGACACTAGTAATTGCTCAGTTTTTCTTAGAGCTTAGTCCTGCTCAAGTAGAATCTTAGCTGTGTACGTCCAAGGAATGCAGAATTTTCTCCTTTGTTCTGTGGATTTGGATAAAAAGTTGACAGATGAATTGTTTCGTTAAGAGCCACACTGGAAACCACTTTAGGCATAAAAGTAGGATTTGTCCTCAGAGACACCCTGTTTGGGTAAAATATGATAAAAGGCTCTACAGCCATGAGGGCCTGTAGCTCTGAAACTCTTCTTGCTGAAGTAATTGCTAGTAGCAGAGCTATCTTCCATGATATGAACTTTATATCATCCATAGCAGCTGGTTCAAATGGACGCAGGGTGAGATTTTCCAACACATAATTGAGGTCCCATGCAGGTAGTGGCGATCTTCTAAGAGGCCTTAAATTTTTGGCTCCTCTAAGATACTGCTTTAGTAAAGGATGAGAAAAGATTGGTGGCTCTGTATTGTAATGAGCTGAAATGGCAGAGGCATGGATTTTGATTGATGAGAAAGATAGGCCTTTGTCAAGCATCTCAGTTAAGTATTGTAATATCTGAGGAATATGTGCTTCTGCGGTATCAGTTCCTTGTGCTTGATTCCAAGCACAGAATTTCTTCCATTTGTCCGCATAAGATTTTCTAGTACTAGGCCTTCTGGCTTCCAAAATGACATTCATCACAGCTTTACTGAGCGGTGTCAATTGTATGATTACATGATTAGCCATGCTGCCAGGTTCAGAGTCTGTAACTGATTGTGCAGGATCGGATTCTTTTGCTGGGACAGTAGTTGTGGTCTTTGAGGCAAGGTCCAAGCTGGGTATTGAGACAAGTTCCTTAGAATTGGGTACCAGTATTGGCGGGGCCAGTTCGGGGCAATTAATATCTTTGGTTTCTCTTGTCTGACTTTTAGGAGGACCTTGGGTAGAAGAGGCAGAGGAGGAAAGGCATAAACTGATAGGTTTTTCCAACTGAAGGATAGGGCGTCCTCTTTCCATGCTTGTCTGTGATAAGTCCTTGTGCAGAATCTTCTCAATTGATAATTTTGAGGAGAGGCAAATAGATCTATGTCTGGGCTCCCCCATTTCGCTGTTATCATGCTGAAGACTTGTGGAATTAGTTTCCACTCATAAGGATCCATAAGGTTTCTGCATAAGTCATCTGCCGGAGTGTTTTGTTTTCCTGGCAGGAATTGAGCTTGAAGATGTATTTGGTAGGTCAAAGCTGTGTCCCACAGTGCCATGGCTAATCTGCAAAGGGGGTATGAGTGTGTTCCCCCTTGCTTGTTTATATACCACATAACTGTGGTGTTGCCCATCTTTATCATTAGTTGTCCTGGATGAAGTCCTTGAAGGCTGTTAGGGCATTTTAAACAGCTAGCATCTCTTTTTGGTTGATATGTAGATCCATTTGTTTTGCTGCCCATATGTCCTGAATGCATCTTCCTGCCATGTGGGCCCCCCAGGCATAATCTGATGAGTCTGTTAAGGTTTGGCTGGCATGGGGTAGAGTGAAGGGCCGTCCCATGTTTTGGTGACAGGCCTTTGCCCACCATAGAAACTGCTGTTGCAGGAAGGGAATGACAGGAATCATTGTTTCTAGACTGTGTGAATGTTGACTCCATAAACTTTTTAGGTACCATTGAAGTTTCCTCATATGCAGTCTTGCATATGGAATTAGGATGCCATGAAGCCCACAGCCTGCAGAATTTTTCTTGCAGAAGACTGGGTTTTTGTTGCCATCAGTCTGAAGTAAGTAGTCAGTTGCCTTTGTTTGTCTGGCGTGAGGTAAGCCATCTGGGTAGCTGTATTCAAGCTTGCACCCAGGGATGTTATCTTTTGAGAGGGTACCAGAAGTGATTTATTTTCATTTATTGTGTACCCTAGGCATGTTAGAAGCCTTTTCACAAACACCAGGTGTCGAAAAAGTGTGTCCTTGTTCTCTGCTTGAATGAGACAGTAGTCCAAGTAAGGATATATATTTGTATACTTCTTTCTCTGCAAAATGCAATTACTGGTGCCAGGCACTTTGGCTTATCTACTGCACCCACGGTCTTTTACAAAGGGCAGTGCAGAGAAATGGTAATGCATTAAGCCAGCCTTGAATCTGAGGTATCTTCTGCACGACTGTCTTATTGGGACATGCAGGTATGCCTCTTTTAGGTCTAAATTCATCAACCAAGCATACTTGCCCAGCATGGGCAGAAGCTGCTGCAAAGTCAGCATTTTGAATTTTGGAATGTCCAGGTATGTGTTCAAAAATCGATAAATCCGGTACTGGCCGCCAGGCCTTGTCCTTTCTGGGTACCAAGAACAGTCGAGTAAAAACCTTATCCTTTTTCCTGTTCTGGTACTGTCTGAATGGCCCCCATATCCATGAGGAACGTAACCTGTTTCTGTGCCTCTGCCCATTGATTTTTGGGCAGATCTGGCCAACCGTTTGCCATTGGCAGAGTGTGGAAATGGAATCTGTATCCCTGTGATACTATGTTTAGTACCCACTTGTCCTGGGTTAACTACCAATTTTGAGCAAAAAGTGCTAATTTTCCCCCTAAGGGTGCTGTCACAAGATAAATCTTTGGTATAGGCAGAGGGAAGTCATTGGGACTGTTTTCTGTAGATTTGCGCTTTATCTCCCCCTGATTTGGAGGTAGATGCACCCCATTGCTTTGACCTGTATGAATCCTGCGCCTGGTATCTGGAACCATTTGGGCATCTGGATTTGCCCCTTTGAGCTCTGTCCGACAGGAAAGGACCAATTTTTTGTAGGCCAGTGTCTACTGAATCCTGGTGGCTGCACTTGTAAGAAGTCTTTAACAGTTTGCATAGACTTAGCTTTGTCTTCCATTTACTTTAAAACCTCCTCTGCCTTAATACCAAATGAAGAATCATGCTGTAAAGGGTGCATCTAGCAATTTAGCTTTAAGATGATCAGGCAAATTTTGTTCCTTTAACCAGGCATGCCTCCTAATCACAGATCCAGTAACTGCGGCCCTGCAGGAGCCCTCTAAGGAATCAAAACCACATTGCCAAGTATGCTTTCCAACTTGTTCAGCTGCATGCAATAATTCCTGCAATTCTTTATTTTCTGCACATTCTGAAATCAACAATTTTCTGTTTCAGCAATCCCATGACATGTTGTTGGTACTTAAGCATGTGAAATTGATAGTTTAAGGTCCTGACTGCCAAGGTTGTAGATGTATAAACCTTTTTTCCCCATATGTCTAGTGCCCTTGAATCTGTCAGACGGGGTAGGGTTTTTTGCTGTTGTGGCCTTAACTCCCCTTTGGACCCTGTGAAATAGTTTCAGGGTCAGCAGCAGGGTTGCTAAGTAAATATTTATGTGAGACAGGGACACTAATCTGTCTGGCTTACTGAGTCAGGGGGGTCAAGCTCGACTCCGAAAACACATCATCCACAATGTCTAAAACAGGGGGAAAGGCTAAAGGCTTGTGCTGGGGAAGGAAATCCTTGAGCCTCTTTTTTTGACTCTGAGAAGTCTTGACTCTCCCAGAGAAAATGCTCCCTCAAAGTATGCAAGGTTTCTCCAAATGAATAATCCTCTGGAGGAAATGCAGATGGAACAGACTTCCTCAGCATCAGAATCCTCATATGGAGTTATAAATTCCTGATCAGAAGAGGAATCAGAAGAAATAGAAACCTGATCTGAAGATTCATAATCAGTGTCTTGCCTAGGCCTCTTATCTGGAGGGGGATGGGTACCCCTGATCAAGGTAATAAGGTCTTCAGCCATTTTGATCATCTGTTTTTTAGGCATAGAGGCCTGTGCACGTGGCTCAGGAGTCGGTTTTTTAGTCTTAGTTGTCTTTGCCTTTGGTTTTGCAGCTGTTGTCGGTTTGATATATAAATGTTGAGGTCTGAATACACCCTCAGAAGCTGGTGCCTGCTCAGCGGCTCCGGACCCATCCGAGGGAGATGCATCTGTCAGTCCAATACCTTGAGTATCTTGTGGCATGCCGGACACCACATTAGTGTCGGTAGAGGCCTGCGACTCGAAGGTAGTGGGTATCAGGGGCTGCAAAAGGGCCTCACTGAGTACCGGCGAACCAGCAACTAGCTTTGGAGAAGCTTTGTCGTCGGTTTTGGATCTCTACTGCCTTTTTCTGTCCTTTTCTTTGCATTTTTTTTTATGTACTCCGGTAGTCAGATTGCTATCCGACGTCATTTCTGAGTAGTTAAATCTGTTTCCAAAATATTTTGATGCAAAAATATACCGACGCTTAATAATGCGTTGGTTAAATCAAGCACAAAACCAACAGCCAGGCATGTTGCAATCAGGCCTAGGCAAGGAATGCAGTATAAATGGAAATCCTTATGAGGTATTTGCTTCCCACAAGTAATACAATTATTAACTTTTTCTGACATCGGTAAAAGGCAAGAAAAAAGTTTCCCCAACGGGGTACTTGGCTTTAGTGAAGACTTCGGTTCTGAAACTCTAACATTTCAGTAGTCGGCCGACAGGCACTTGCGAAATGCTTCTGCCGTGGGCACCACACGGCAAGAAAGACTAAAGAAAATGGCGTCTGCTGCATGTTTTATACCCCTGACGACCTGACATCATGGAAGAGAAGACCGCAACCAACGCAGGACCCAAGACTTTGGAATTCAGGCCGACTGAGGGCAACCTTTCAGCAGATTACCCAAATGTAATGACTGCAACAGTGAAACATGAAGAACATCTTGCACCAAAGGAAGACATGATCCTGGAAGGCAGCCAGAGAGCACTTCTGGAGGTTGATGGTAATCCCTAGCCCTCTCAGAAGCGACAATGTGTAAGAAAGATTGTCCAGGTGTATTTCTGGTGAATGAGCAGGTCATGCAAGTATGGAAATACCTGTATGCCCTGCAGTCTTGCCCTTGTTGTACAGAGGGGAATCCATGAGCTCTGACATCATCTGATAAGGGTTGTAATCTAAGCCACGACTACCTTCTCAGGACAGACCCCATAGCAGCAGCCCTACATGAATCCTTCACCGCATCACAGCTACAGTGGGCATAAGTGTACACACCCTTGTTAAAATGCCAAGTTTTTGTGATATAAAAAAATGGGACCATGAATCATTTCAAAACTTTTCCCACCTTTAATATGACCTATAACCTGTACAATTCAAATGAAAAACAAATCTGTTATGGGGAAAAATATAAAAAAATAAACGTACAATAAGCTGGTTGTTTAAGTGTGCACACCCTTAAACTAACACTTTGTTGAAGCGCCTGGTTGGTTGAATATGGGTTTTTGGATGCAGAAAGAAAAGCATCCTGAAAGGCAGGTACGCACAGATGGAATAGCTGAAGGAGAAAGGCAGTCCATCTGTAAAAGGTTATAGCACATCTTCTGCACTTCTGAAACCTGTGAGCTTACCCACTTAAGAAAAAAAAAAAAAAGTCTCATCCGCGAGATTGTTTCTCAAAAGGATGCGTCTTCCACAGGGGAGTCCCCACCGTTGGGATCAACTTCAGGAAGCATAACCCAGTGTGAGTCCATTTGTGATGAGTAAGCCAAAGAGTCGTCCGAGGATGAAACTTCTTCCTCAGAGGCCTGTTCCACAGCAGAACTCCTAGGCAAAGCAGGAGGAGGAGAAACTGGAGTAGCAGTTTTAACAGAGGAAGTTCTTACTGCTAGAAAAGCATTAAGAATTCCCTGGGGAAAAAGCTTGCTAGTCTAGGAAAGGCTCCTGAGAGGCGGAAAAGTACAGTTGTATACACTTATCATAAATGTAGACGTTTGAGTGTATTCACTGTTGGTAGTCATCACTTGTGGGTTACCCCTGCTGGGTAGCCCTCGGCCGGCCCGAATACCAGAGTAAAGAATTTTCCTCCTGCATCAGCTGTCTGGAGACCGCAGCTGACAACAGGTCGTCAGGGCTATAAAATGAGGCAGCCAATGCCATTACATCAGTTTTTCTGGCCCCCAAGAAAGGGAAATAAATTAAAATAAAAAAGGGGGAAGGTGGAAGTGAAACAGGACTGCAACAGTGAATACACACCAACATCTACACTTATGGTAAGTGTACACAACTGTACTATGTTCGTGTTTCACTGTTGCAGTCATCCCTTCTGGGAAGATTACCAAAGTTGAGAAAAAAGGGTGGAGGAAGGAAGAGATGAGTGTAGAGCAAGCACTACAGCATGCCCTGCAGGACTGCACATGCAAAGGCTACCCTGGTCTTGAAGAAGGTAGCCAGCTGGTAGTGTCTGGTGAATGTGTGGATGTCCAGGTACGTGCTTCCAAAATATCCCTGGTTGGGACCCCTCTCAGGAAGGCAGTGGAAGTAGAGGCTGCCCTAGTGGAATGAGATCTGATGGATTTGGGAGGACTCTTTCCATAAAAGGAATAGCAAAAATGGATGCAATGAAAGTGGTCCATTTGGAAATGGGGTTTACCCTCTGCCCCAGGGGAGAAAAAAACAGTAGCTGGTCATATTTCCTAACGGACTGTTCTATCCAGGTAATATCTCAAATGCCTGTGCACAACCGGTGCATGGAACATCCTTTCCCCTTTATTTTGTGGCTTGGGAAAGAAGGTAGGGAGATGTAAGGCATGGTTGCGGGTCACATTGGAGGCCACTCTAGTCATAAAGGAGGGGTTGGTCCTAAGACAACCAGTTAGCATGGAAAATAATGAAGGGCTCAGTGCCCATAACGGCCTGCAGTTAAGAAACTCTCCTGGCTGAGGTGGTGGCTAGCAAGAAGGCAGTTTTCCAAGAAAGGTACTTTAAATCAGCTGAAGCAGCTGGCTCAAAGGGAGATAAAGTCAATTCTTCCAGGACAAAGTTAAGCTCCCACGCAGGAGCAGGTGGCCTTCTAGGTGGTCTGATGTGTGCTACACCCCCAAGGAATTGTTTTAACAGGTGCTGAGAAAATATGGGCTGATCTGCCTGGACAAAGGCAGAGATTGCAGAGGCATGTGTCTTGATGGAGGAATAAGAATCCCTTACCCAGGAGGTCTGCCAGGTAATCCAGAACATATGGCAGAGTGGCATGGTTGCTGCTGACCCCCTTACTCGGGCACCAGACAGTAAATCTTTTCCATTTGGCAGAGGAGGATTTTCTAGTGCTAGGTCTTCTGGCCTCCTTAATGATATTCAGAACCTGCCTGCTGAAGGCTGTCGTGCCACCCCCACGTCTGGGGTATCAGCAATGCGGACAGCTCGAGTGTGTGGAGGTCTGGATGCAGTACCGCCCCTCTCTCCTGAGTTACAAGGTTTGCTGTGATAGCCAAAGTCATGGGAAGTTCTTTGGTCAGACTGAGGAGCAAGGGGTACCAGTGCTGTCTGGGCCAGTCTGGGACAATGAAAATAGCCTTTGGTCCTTCCTAATCTTGAGGAGAACCCTGGGAATCAGGGGCAAGGGGGAATGCGTACACAAACAGGTTGCCCCAGTGGAAGGATAGGGTGTCCACCCTCCTTGCTTCTGGATGGAACTTTCTGGAGCAGAACTTGGTTAGCTGGCGGTTTCCTGAGATTGCGAAGAGGCCCAAGTCTGGGTTCTCCCAGTTTTGGCTGATGTTGAGAAAGGTCCCCCTGTGCAGCTGCCACTCATGGGGATCCAGGAGACTTCTGCTTAACTGATCTGCCAGTGTGTTCTGTTTCCCCGGGATATATTGAGCTATCAGATGCACTCCCAGATTTGAAGTTGACTGCTAGATTAGCATAGCTAAGCGACAGAGTGAGTGCCCCCCTGCTTGTTGATGTACCACATTACTGTTGTGTTGTCTGTCCTTATCAAGAGCATGCCTGGTCTCAGGTGTTCTTTGAAAGCTATTACTGCCATGTGCACCACCAACATTTCTTTTAAGTTGATATGGAGGTCCTGAACCGCCTGTTCCCAAATGCCCCAAGTGCATATACTTCCTTGGTGCACCCCCCAGGCTCTGCCTGAAGCATCTGTGGTGATGGTCTGGCCCTGTGGGAGAGTGAAGGGTAGACTCATGTTTAGGGCACACACCTCTGCCCACCATAGGAGCTCAATGCTTAAACAAAGCATCAGGGGCAGCTGGTGATTGTGACTGTGAATGCTGGCATCAGAGGTTTTTGAGGTACCATAGTTTACTCATGTGCAGTCTGGCTAGGGGCACCATCAGGATGCAGACGGCCATGTTATCTCAGCCCTCGCAGGAATTTCCTTGCTGTGAAGTGGGTCCTGCGGCCCGGCTGTGTAAAGAAAGAGTTGAGAAAGCTCTGCTTCTCTAGAGGGAGGTTGTAAGCGTTCAGTAGAGCTCCCAGGAGGGTTAACCTTCTGGTGGGGTGAAATTGGGACTTCTCTTAGTTGATAGTGAATCCCAGGGAAGTTAGGAGAGTTTGAACAAAGGTGAAGTCCTTCAGGAGTTTGTGCTGTGTGTCTGCCTGGATGAGGCAGTCATCCAGGTAGGGGTAAATCTGTATGCCCTTCTGTCTGCAAAAGGCAATGACAGGAGCCAGGCACTTGGTAAAGACTCTGGAAGCAGTAGATAACCCACAGGTCAGAGCAGAGAACTGAAAGTGTTGTGACCCTGCTCTGAAGCACAGGAAACTCCTGCGGGACTTCCTTATTGGGATATGAAGGTAGGCATCCTTCAGATCTAAGCTCACTAGCTAAGCATGTAGTATCCATATTGGCAAAAGTTTGTGTAGGGTCAGCATTTTGAATTTTGGAACCAGGAGAGACAGATTTCAGATTGGATAGGTATACAATAGGGTGTCAGGTGCCCTCCTTTCTGGGCACCAGGAAAAGTCTGGAATAAAAACCCTTTTCCAGCCTGCTCCTCTGGTACAAGTTCCACGGTGCCTTGGGCATACAGCTTTTGGATCTGGCACACTTTCTGCCCTCTGATTTACCGGTACATCAGGGAAGCTTGAATATCTGGGTTTTTCTTTGAAAGAGAATCTGTACCTGCTGGTGGTAATTTTTAGAACCCATAGATCTGAGGTGATGGTTTGCCAATTCTGTAGGAAGAGGAAAAGTCTTCCTTCAAGTCTGTCTGGGGGGGATGTGGGGCAGTAGGGAAGGGAGGCGAGTCACTGCAAATCCTTTGAGAAGGGAGTGGGTTTGAACTCCCTTACCTAGGTGCTGTGGAGGTCCACTGTCTGGATCTCTGTTGGCTTTGTGACTGGTGCCTAGAAGGCCTGTCTCTGCGCTCCTTCTGCTGGACAAGCTTTGTTTGGGTAGGAAAGGACCAATGGTTTTGTGGTGAAGTTCCTACTGAACCTGGGAGGCTGTATCTGCAAAAAACCCTTCAGTCTGCATAGACTTGGTCTTGTCTTCCATTTTCTTAATAACCTCATCAGCTATGGGTCTAAACAGCTGGTCCTTATCCAGAGGGGCATCTAATATAGCTTGGACTTTACCTGGTCAGGCAAAGGTTGCTCGCTGAACCAGGCATACCTTCTGATCGCAGAGCCAGTAACTACAGCCCTGCTGGAAGCCTCCAAGGCATCAAACCCACAATGCAGGGAATGCTTGGTCACCTGGGAACTAGAAAGTACAATATCTGCCAGTTCCCTAGTTGCACTGCTGTCTGGTAAGGTGGTCATTTTCTGTTTTAATAATTCCAGGACATGTTGCTGGTATTTCAGCTCTAATGGCCAAGGTAGCTGAAGTATAGACCTTTTTGCCTAGTCTAAGGTTCTGCTCTCTATCAGTTGGAATGGGGGGTTTAGAAGAGCTAGCTCTAGCCCTCCTTAGGACCTTGAATAATGACCTCTGGATCAGTTGTAGGGTTTTTAAAAAGATACTTGTGGGTGTCTTGCACCCTACAATATCCATCTGGCTTTCTGGGGGCAGGGAGAAGTGAATCTGGGGTCAGTGCAGATTCTGAAAAGACATCCTCAACCACATCCAGGATTGGGGGGATGGCCAGATGTTTATGCTGTTGTAAGTCATGGAATTCTCCATCTCTTCTTTGACTGAGGGTAATCCTGTGCCTCCCAGTGAAAATGTTCCCTGAGAGAATTCAAAGTTCCCCCAAAAGAGAAGTCCTCAGGTGGGGAGGCAGCAGGAATGGGGTCGTCAGCAACAAGAGTCGTCAAATGCTGCAAAAGGGTGGTCTTTAGTTGTCTGAGGGCCTACCTTTCCGAGGTCTATCCTTTTCTTTATCTTTCTTTTTTCTAGGCAAATCAACAGCCGTCTGACTGACCAACGCCATTTCGAGGTGGGAAAAGTCACTGAAATGTCTAGCTACAATTTCTACTCATCTCCTAATAGTTTTTATATTGGACAGAGCTCATAAAAGACATCTGGGGATGTCAAAGGTCTGGGCCTAAAGCAGGTGACGCAGAGGGTATGAAAGTCTGTGTGTGGGATCTGTTTTCCACAACTGAGACAATTATTGACTCTGACACTGGATAATAGCAAGAAGAGATTCCCAAACGGGGTACTTAGCTTTAGACGGTTATTCCCTCTCTCTGTCAACAGCCGACCGATGCACTTGCGAAACTGCTTCTGCTTCAGGCTCCATGCCAAGATCATGTTTTTGTTTCTTTTTAAGGTGAGGATCAACCCTAGGCTGCGATGAATGCAGATGGTGTTCAACAGCTAAGCCAGAAGTAATTCAATGAGCATCCAAGGAAGTGAGCCACGGTCCCCCTTCACTGTCCTGAACAGATGTCTGAAAGGCCTCTGCGGACGTGCCAATGAAACTCTACAGCTTCCAAACCAGCACCCACTGCAGGAAGAGAACCAGGCATCGAACGGACCCTCCAGCTCTTCACTGGCCTAGAGAGAGACGCCTGGGTTCAGAGGCACAGGTGAAGATTCAGCCCTAACCTTTTTTAACTTCATCTTCGGAGGCTCACTGGATGGACCAGACGTATCCTCCATTGCAAGGGCTAGTCGCTGGAGTCTGACTCTCAAGGTAGATGTTCGGGGCAGAAAGATGACTGAAAAGTATCTTAAGGACAAATGCCAGACAAATTACACAGGCCTTACAGTTGCAAGTGGACCCCAGAAAAGACACTGATCATGGTTATCTGTGTGTGGAATTTGTCTTCCATAATGGCACCTGCCTTTCTTGG
Source organism: Protopterus annectens (assembly GCF_019279795.1). Classification (NCBI taxonomy): domain Eukaryota; kingdom Metazoa; phylum Chordata; order Ceratodontiformes; family Protopteridae; genus Protopterus; species Protopterus annectens. The sequence continues at coordinate 911,142,937 of NC_056733.1, forward strand.
AGGACATTAACCTCAGAAAAAAGTTATGAATACTCACCATAATGTTCCATGTTTGTAGTCCATCTCGCCCTTCATTCTTACTTATGGGTTAGGAGCTGATCCTCTGCTCCGACTCTGCCTATTACAAAGCTCAGTCTTAGTTGGCTCGTGGCTAGGTAGGTATCCCATAGCGCACTAGTACAATCCCCAGATCTTGTTTGCTGCTAAACTATAGATAGACAGAACTAAGGTTATCCAGAAAGAATAATGAAAGGTCTCCAACCTACCAAGGTAAGACTATCCCGTCTCCAGATCCTTCCAGGACGGGGGGTAGGTGGGTAGGTTCATAAGAATGAAGGGCGAGATGGACTACAAATATGGAACGTTATGGTGAGTACATAACTGAAGGGCGAGATAGACTACAAATATAGAACGTTATGGTGAGTACACAACTTCATTATGTTCTGTAGTCCTATCTCACCTTCATTCTTACTTATGGGATAGTCTCTCTAGCACCTTATTCTGGGTGGCTCACAGGAAAATACTCCTGAGTACCATGGAACCAAAGGAGGCTCTACCCCTTGAGATCAGGTCCAATTTGTAATGAGTGACAAAGGTATGAGGGGTAGCCCAAGTTGCTGCTGCACAAATGCTGTCAATTGGAGCTCTGGCTTGGAAGGAAGAAGATGTAGACTGGGATTGTGTAGAATGAGCCTTAATCTCGAATGGTAGAGTTTTTCATTGGAGGAGTAAATGATGGAAATACAGCGCGAAATCCAATTTAATAGTCACTTTGGAAACTGGCACACCTAGTCTAGAATCAGAAAAGGATACGAACAATTGGTCTGACTGAATTCCTTAGTCCTGTGAAGGTAGAACCATAATTGCCTGTGAACATCCAATTGATGAAATTTGCATTCTGCTGCATTAGAATGATTAGGGGAAAAACACTGGTAATTCTATAGTTTGGTTCAAATTAGTGAGAGAGCAAACTTTAGGGATAAAGGAAGGATTTGTACGAAGAGAAACTCTGTCTCTGTGGAAAATCAAATAAGGAGCCTTGATAGACGGTGCTTGTAACTCTGATACTAGTCTAGCTGATGTGATGGCTACTAGAAACAAAGTCTTCCAAGACAAACTTCAATAGGCACAAATAAGCAGGTTCAAAGGGTGAAGTTAGCTTGGACAGAACAAAGTTTAGGTCCCAGGAAGTTACTGGTTCTTGAAAGCTTGAAAGGGGGGGGGGGTCTCAAAGTAGCACCTTTAAGGAAGGTTTTACACAATCTGTGGGACATCAGGTTAGACTCATGTTGACCCAAATGAAAATTAAATATCGTTGCCAATTGAACCCCAATTGTGGCAGAAGCAGATCCCTGATGGAAACGCTCACACAAAAATTCTAAAACCATAGGGATGGATGCCATATAAGGATCTACATTCCTTTCTTCAGCCCAGATGGAAAAAGTACAGTTTTGTACCTACCATAAATGTAGATATTAGAGTGCTAATACAGCTGCAGTAATTACAGATGGGTTCTCTGCCGTCAGGCGGTCCCTCGGTCGGCCGAACTCCAAAGTCTTGGTCCGGCGTCGGTTGTCGTCGCTTTCTCTTCTGACGTCAGTGAGGCCAGAGTATATAAGACACAGCCAACGCCATGTTCTTCAGTCTTTCTTGCCCCAGATGTCAGGTGCCCCCAGAAGGAAGGCAATACCTAAATAGTGCTTATATGCATATACAAGCAATGCAATATAATCCAAAATCAGTAGTAGCAAGCAAATAAAACATAGCCGGATAACCCAGTCAGGTAGTATGAAGAGGTTGCTAGGCCTCATGCCTTTACCAAGTGGGGAAGGAGGGAGGGAAACCTGTACTGCAGCTGTATTAGCACTCGAAAGTACAGTTTTGTATCTACCATAAATGTAGATGTCCGATAGGTATGCATCTGCAGTCCTAACATATGGGTTGTCCTGCCTCAGGCAGCCCTTCGGTCGGCCGGATTCCAAAGTCTGGGTCTGGCCTCGGCTGATGCCGCACTTCACCCGACGTCATAGCTGCTGTTTATTGGGTATAAAGGGATCAGCCGACGCCATTTTCCTCTGTTTCTTGCCCCAGATGCCAGGTGCCCTCTAGTAAGGCTAAATTTGGATAAATGCAAATAATTCCAAACAGTAGAGAGCAAACAATATAAAAGAATATATATATATATATATATATATATATATATATATATATATATATATATATATATATACATATACATATATACAAACAAATACACCATAACGGATTCCCCCAGCTAGCTAAAAGATGGGTAAATACCCTAGGAGTACCACAGAGGGGAAGGAGGGTGGGTAATCCTGACTGCAGATGCATACCTATCGGACATCTACATTTATGGTAGGTACAAAACTGTACTATGTCCTTCAAGGATGCATCTGCAGTCCTAACATATGGGTAGAATACCATAGCCAAACTGGGGGAAGAGGCACTAAGATAAAGATGGTGTAGTTAAGATCCCTTGCAAAACAGCAGTTGCAAAGCCTGCTCGGGATCTAGAATATAAAGGAAGATTGTAATGCTTGGCAAATGTATGCACGGAGCTCCAGGTAGCAGCTTCTAAAATGTCTTTGGTAGCCACTCCTCGTAGGAAAGCTGTAGTGGTGGCTGTAGCTCTTGTGGAATGAGGTCTGATATTATCAGGAGTTGTCTTTCCATGAAAAGTGCAACAAAAACGAATGCAATTTCCTATCCATTTTGAGATTGTCTGTTTTGAAATTGCTTTTCCTTGCATTCCTGTTGCATATGCTACCAAAAGCTGGTCAGTTTGTCTGCTGGTCTTAGTTCTGTCCAGATAGTAGCGTAATTGCCTGTGCACATCCAAGGTATGTAGCAGTCTTTCCCCCCTGTTCTGTGGGTTGGGGAAGAATGTAGGTAAATGAATCGCTTGGTTCAATGATACTCTGGAGACCACTTTTGGCATAAAGGTAGGGTTGGTTCTCAGAGAGACTCTGTCCTGATGGAAGATAAGGAAGGGTTGTACTGCCATTAATGCCTGTAACTCAGATACCCTTCTTGCTGAAGTGATTGCTAGTAGGAAAGCAGTTTTCCAAGACAGGAATTGCAATTCTGCTGTTGCTGCTGGTTCAAAAGGGGGAAGAGTTAACTTTTCCAGCACAAAGTTGAGGTCCCATGTAGGTAAAGGTGGTTTCCTTGGAGGCTTTACATTTTTGATTCCTCTCAAGAACTGCCTGAGTAGAGGATGAGAGAAGACAGGAGGATCCAAGTTGTATTCTGCTGAAATTGCTGATGCATGAATCTTAATGGAAGAGTAAGACAGGCCATTATGGAACAGCTCTACTAAATATTCCAGGATGTGTGCTATGTTTGCCAAAGAGACATTTTCTCCCTTTGCTGCACTCCAAATGAGGTATCTTTTCCACTTGGCTGAATAAGTCTTCCTTGTGGAGGGTCTGCGTGCCTCCAGGATAATGTCCTTAACCCTCTGAGATAAATCTGGGGTATTTTGTTTTATGCAATATTCCAAGCAGCTAGCTGCAGTGTTTTCAAGTTTGGATGTAGGATCTTGTAGTTGTCCTGTGTTAGTAGTAAGGGACATAGAGGTAGATGCCATGCGTGTGTCCGAGACATGCTTCTCAGTAGCGGGTACCAATGTTGCCTCGGCCAGTCTGGAGCTATCAGAATTACCCTTGGTTGCTCCTCTTTGATCTTCAGTAGAACTTTGTACATCAAGGGAAGAGGTGGAAATGCATATGCTGTCAGGTTTTTCCAGCTGAAGGAAAGTGAGTCCACCCTCCAAGCAAGTGGGTGGTATGTTCTTGTGCAGAATTTCTTCAACTGGTGATTGTGTGGGGAGGCAAATAGGTCTATCTGTGGTAGTCCCCATTTCTTTGTTATGGCTTTGAAAATATCTGGATGCAGCATCCATTCGTGAGCATTTGTGGTAGTTCTGCTTAAGGTGTCTGCTAGAGAATTTTCTTTTCCTGGTACAAATCTGGCCTGAAGTTGAATGTTGAGGTTCAGGGCCACATTCCACAGGTCCATTGCCATCCAGCATAGAGGATATGAATGTGTACCTCCCTGTTTGTTGATGTACCACATGACTGTGGTGTTGTCTGTCCTTATTAGCAGATGACCCTGTTGAAGGAGTGGTCTGAATGCCTGGATCGCATATTTCACTGCCAGCATCTCCTTTAGATTTGTGTGTAGATTCAGCTGGTCTTGGGTCCATAGGCCTTGTATACACTTGCCCACCATGTGAGCCCCCCATCCTAGGTCTGAGGTCCGTGGTGATGGTTTGGCTTGGCTGTGGTTTGTGGAAAGGCAAGCCTCTGTTCAACTGACAGGCCTGAGCCCACCACAGGAATTCTTGCTTCAGGCATGGAATTATTGGAATCTGGTCTTCTAGACTGTGCTGATGTTGAGACCATACATTCCTTAGGTACCATTGCAACTTTCTCATATGTAGCCTGGCATGCGGAATCAATATTATGCAGGATGCCATGTAACCCAGGGCTTGCAGGACTTTCCTTGCAGTAAGCTGAGTTTGTTTTGTTAATGACATGAAATAGCCTGGTAGTTGCTTTTGTTTTTCTTCTGTGAGAAAAGCCATCTGAGTTGATGTGTCCAGTTCTGCCCCCAAGAATGTTATCCTTTGGGATGGTACTAGTCTTGACTTCTGTATGATGACTGTGTATCCCAAGGCTTGCAACAGTTGTATGACATTTTCCAAATCTTTTGTTAATTTTGCCTTGTTGTCCGCTTGCATCAGGCAGTCGTCCAGGTATGGGTAAATTTGAATTCCCTGAAGCCTGCAATGAGCAATTACTGATGCCAGGCATTTCGTGAATACTCTGGGTGCAGTAGATAAGCCAAAGGGCAATGCTGAGAATTGATAATGCTCTGATCCTGCAGGAAATCTGAGGTATCTTCTGCAATCTGGTCGTATAGAGACATGCAGGTATGCCTCCTTGAGATCTAGAGTCACCAGCCAAGACTCCTTGCCCAGCATGGGAAGAAGCTGCTGGAGGGTCAGCATTTTGAATTTTGGAACAATGAGGTATGTGTTCAGTGCGGACAAGTCGAGAATAGGTCTCCATTGATTTTCTTTTCTTGGTACCAGGAAAAGCCTGAAGTAAAAACCTTGGCCTTGTTCCATAGGTGGCACCTTTTCTATAGCTCTCATCCTTTGTAAGTTGTTGATTTGTCTTAGAGCATCTGTTTTTTGGCTTGGTGGTAGGTTTGGCATTCCCCTCTTTTTTGGTAGAGTGTGGAAGTGAAACTTGTAGCCCTTTGTTTATTGTTTGTAAAGTCCATTTATCTCCTGTAATGTAATGCCAGTTGTCTGAAAATAAGGCTAGCTTTCCGCCCAAGGGAGCTTCCAGTTGTTCCCTGGTAGGCAGTATCAGAGCCAAGTTATTGTGTCTGTCCTGTGGAAGTGGCTGTAGTTGAATCTGTGGCAGTACTTTTCTGATTGGTAGGTTGCCACGGACGTCCTCTGTAGGCACCCCTAGACTGATTTCTGCCTCTTGGGCGTCTATTTCTGCCTCTCTGTGCTCTGGAGCTGTCTGGAAAGGACCAATTCTTCGAAGGCCAATTTCTGCTAAACCTCGGAGGTTGGACCTGTAAGAAATCCTTGACTGTTTGGACAGATTTTGCTTTTTCTTCCACCTTCTTTAGAACCTCCTGTGCAGGGGAGCCAAACAAACTTTGTTTCTCCATGGGAGCATCTAGGAGTTTTGATTTAACATGGTCTGGTAAAGATTGTTCTTTAACCATGCATGTCTTGAATCACTGTTCCAGTCATAGCTGATCTAAAGGAAGCCTCCAGTGCATCATAGCCACATTTTAAGAAATGGTTACTGACCTGCTGAGAGTTATGTACCAAATCCTGAAGAGACTTGCGGTCTAAAGGTTCAGGAGAGGACAGTTTTTTATTTAGCTGGTCTAACAAAAATTCCTGATACTGAATCATGTGAAATTGACAGTTTAAGGCCCTAGCTGAAAGAGCAGCAGAAGTATAAACCTTTTTACCCCATCTCTCTAATGCTCTAGATTCCCTATCAGAGGGAAGAGGGTTTTTGGCAGAAGCAGCTGCCACACCTTTCGGGCCCTGTGAAATGGTTTTGGGGTCTGCAACAGGAGCCTTATACAAATGGTAGTGTGTGTCCGGGACCCTGTAATATCTGTCAGGCTTGGCAGGGGCCGGAGGAAGAGAATCAGGAGCAGTACAGGCATCATTAAATGCATCATCAACTACTGTTAGTACTGGAGGAATGGCTAAAGGCCTATGCTGTGGTAAGTGTAAAAAAGTCCTTAGCCTTTTCCTTGAATCTGAAAAATCCTGGCCCTGCCATTGGAAATGCTCTCTCATAGCATGTAAGGTTTCCCCAAAAGAAAATTCCTCAGGAGGAGAAGCAGAAGGAATGGAGTCTTCTGCATCAGAATCCTCATAAGGAGAATATGGGCCTTCCTGAGGGTCTGTAATGTCCGAGTCCTCCGAGGAATAGTCTGTAGAGACAGGTTCTGGGGGTTCAGTCCTAGGCCTCTTATCTGAAGGGGGCTGAGAGGCCCTGTCTGGGTGAGGTTGGGATCCCCTGATCAAAGAAATGAGATCCTCAGCCAGGCTGAGTATTTGTGAACTAGAGGTAGGCCTATGTGGGGGAATTTTAGCAGGTAAGGCCTTAGAAGATTTTGCTGCTTTAGCCTTGGCAAAAGCCTTGATGGACATAGCAGGGGTTCTAGCAGCCCCACATGCAGGGGTAGATATGTCTAAAGGAATAGTATCCGACAAATCCTGGGAGCCTGCTTCTGTAGCAGTAATATCAGTAGCAGATTCGACCATAGTCTGTGAGGCCTCGGCTATAGGAGGCATGCTTTCGGCCGAAGGAAGAACCGAGGAGTCGGTTTCAGCCGAAACAGAGACACTCGCGGTTGGCCTAACCGCGGTTTCAGCCAAAACCGCGGACCGCGAGTGTCTGTCCTTTTCATAGGTTCATAGGTTCATAGGTTCATACTAGGCTATCTGCCCAAGGGCATTTATACGCCTAGCCCATAGTTATGTGGCTTTCGCCACCCCTTTAGTTTGAATAAAAACTATGCCTATCATTTTTCTGTGCCTCTGTCAAGCAGTGACACTGAAGTAATCCCTGGGGTATATCTGCGATCTCCCATCCATTGGTCAAGATTCCTCTTGAACAAGGCCAGCGAGGTGCTCTGCCTCACATGTACCGGGATTTTGTTCCACAGCATAGGGAGTCTCTGGGTGATGAATCTGTCCCTCCAGCACGTTCTATTTATAACCGTGTCAAGGTTTAAGTCTCCGCCCTTGTGGTTCTGAGGGATCTAGATTTTTGAGGTGAAGCATATTCATCAAATCTGGGTTTGACATGGCCTTATATGTCAGGCACAGGTCACCTCTGAGCAAGCGGTATGAGACTGAATAAAGCTGGAGTTCTTTCAGTCGGGCAGCATAAGACATATTTTTGAGACCCTTTATCCTTTTGGTGAGGAACTTTTGGGGCCTTTAAGCTGCATCAGGTGTCTGGTCAGATACATTCCGAACGGGGCATTGTACTCAATCATAGGTCTAATGAGTGATGAGTACAGGGGGACGATGACCTCCCTTGATCTAGATGAGAATCCCTTCATGATCAGGTGGGCGATATAGAAGGTTTTCCTAACTACTTTAGCAACATGAGTGTCAAGCGAAGACTACTGTCAACTTGGGTCCCCAGATCCCTGATGACTTTTCTGTGCTCAGTGGATTGTCACCTATATGGTAGCTAGGGGTAACCTTGTTTTTCCCAAGGTATGACTATGCATTTTTGGCGTTTAACTTCAGGCCATGGCTCTGGCACCAGTTATCCGTTTCTGTGAGGCCCTTCTGGAGGATATCTGTGTCAGATGTGTTTTCGACTATGGCCAGTTTGCAGTCATCTGCAAACTTTGTCAGCCATAACCCTCCTGTGTTTGCTTGTACTTCAGAAAAGTAGATGCCGAACAAGAGTGGACCCAGGACTGAGCCCTGTGGGACACCACTTGTGACAGGCTTTGAGTCTGACATGGCTCCAGCAACTCTGACCCTGTGGGTTCTGTCGCTAGCCAGTTTGCAACCCATCTTGTGATGTATGGGTTTACATTCAAGCTGATGAGTTTTTCGATGATACCTGAGTGGGGTATTGTGTCGAAGGCCTTTGCCAGGTCGAGGTAGGCTGTATGGACGGCCTTTCCCTCATCAATGGCCTTGGTGACTGTCTCAAAAAAGTCAACCAAGTTTAAGAGGCAGGATCTGCCTTTGACAAAGCCAAACTGGGTTGGATCCAAAGTCTGCAAGTTCCCTATGTCTTTATTTATGAGTTCCATTATGATCCTCTCCATGGCTTTGCAGATAAGGCTTGTCAAGCTAATGGGGTAATTTCCAGGGTCTGTGGAGGCACCGCCTTATGAAGTGGGACCACAGTCGCGGCGCCACTCCTTGGAGTATCCTGAGGTGAGGCTAAGATTAAACAGCTGTCCTAACTGTGGGTTTAATTCCTCGTTGAGTTCATGAAGCACACAGCCGGGGACACCATCCGGTCCCATGGATGCTGTGTTTTTTGCCTTAGTGAGGGCAGTTCTCACCTGGGCGTTGGAGATGTTTGGGGGGCTACAATCCTCTGGAATAGATATCTCTCCTTTGGGGAGAAGTTTGCACTGAACCTGTCAGCCAGTATGTTAGCAATGTGTGTAGGTTCAGTAATTTTCACATCATTTTGAACTAATTTTCCTTGCGCTTCTTAGCTATTTGTGTAGTCGGAGTCTCAGACGGCATTTTGTAAGCAAAAGCGGGACCAAAAAACTCCTCTGCAAACTCCGACCGACGTCTAAGTGTCCGTCGGTTGAAGGAAGCACAGGCTAGAGAAGCTGATACGTCGTGGTCTGGGCCTAAGCAAGGAAGGCAGTAAGAGTGGAAATCCTTATGAGGTATTTGTTTCCCACAAGTTAAACAATTATTTACTTTTTCTGACATCGGCTGAGGCAAGAAAGAGTCCCCAACGGGGTACTTAGCTTTTTAGAAGTCTTCGGTAATAGAAATCTCTGGATCTGACTGACCGGCACTTGCGAACAGCTTCTGCTTCGGGCACCACGCGGCAAGAAAGACTGAGGAAAATGGCGTCGGCTGATCCCTTTATACCCAATAAACAGCAGCTATGACGTCGGGTGAAGTGCGACATCAGCCGAGGCCAGACCCAGACTTTGGAATCCGGTCGACCGAAGGGCTGCCTGAGGCAGGACAACCCATATGTTAGGACTGCAGATGCATCCTTGAAGGACACCATCTACATTTATGGTAGGTAAAAAACTGTACTATGTTCATCGTGCATACAGCTGCAGTAATCACAGATGGGTAGAATCCCAAAGCTATGCACTGGGTGGTAGGTACTAGGAGGAACTGGGTTGAGCCAGAATGCCCTGCAAAACAGCAGTGGCAAAGCCTGCTCTTGTTCTGGAATATAAAGGCAGAAGGTAGTGTTTTGTGAAGGTATGTACAGAACTCCAGGTGGCTGCCTCCAAAATATCTTTGGTAGGAACTCCTCTGAGGAAGGCTGTAGAGGTAGCTGTGGCCCTGGTGGAGTGTGATCTGAAAAATGCAGGAACAGATTTCCCATGATAGGAGTAACAAAACCGTATGCAGTGGCCTATCCACTTTGAAATAGTCTGTTTTGTAACTGGCTTCCCTTGAGCCCCTACAGCATAGGACACAAAGAGTTGTTCTGATTTCCTGAAGGACTTTGTTCTGTCCAAATAATAACAAAGCTGCCTATGGATGTCTAAGGAGTGTAGCAGCCTTTCCCCTTTGTTTTGAGGATTGGGGTAAAAGGTGGGTAGGTGTATGGCTTGATTTAAAGCTACCCTGGATACCACTTTAGGCATAAATGATGGGTTGGTGCAAGGAAACCCTGTCCTGATGGAAAATGAGAAAGGGCTGCACCGCCATGAGGGCCTGAAGTTCAGAAACCCTACGAGCTGACGTGATGGCCAGAAGGAAGGCTGTCTTCCAGGAAAAATATTGCAAATCTGTTGAGGCAGCTGGTTCAAAAGGAGGCAATGTTAATTTTTCTAGTATGTAATTAAGATCCCAGGCTGGTATTGGTTGTTTCCTTGGTGGTCTTATATTCTTAGCCCCTCTGAGGAACTGTCGTAAGAGTGGGTGAGAAAATAAAGGAGGATCCGTGTTGAATTCTGCACAGATGGCTGAGGCATGGATTTTTATGGAAGAAAAAGAAAGTCCACTGTTCAATAGCTCCGCTAGGTACTGTAATACCTGAGGCAAGTTCAGTTTTCTATGGTTCTGGCCTTTTTTCTCATTCCAAGAGCAAAACCGCTTCCATTTTGCGGAGTAAGCTTTTCTAGTAGCTGGCCTTCTGGCCTCCAAAATGACATCCTGTACCTCCTTGGAGAGTAGGTTCTGTTGTGGTGTTAAGGAATTTTCCATGCAGCGAGATTGAGTGGTTTCAGCTGACTGTGAAGAGTTTTGTAGCTGTGCTGAGTCAGCAGAAGAGGCATTAGAGGTAGGGACCAGGGAGGAGTATGTGTTAGGCTCCTCAGGAGTGGGTACCAGTGTTGCCTTGGCCAATCTGGAGCAATCAGTATCATCTTCGGTTTGTCTGTTCTTGCTTTCAAAAGCACCTTGGGCAGAAGAGGCAGAGGTGGGAATGCGTAAACTGTCCATGCTGTCCAATTGAATGAAAGGGCGTCCACTCTCCAGGTCTTTGGGTGAAAGGTCTTTGAACAAAACTTTTCCAATTGATGATTCCTGTGGGAGGCAAAAAGATCTATGTCTGGCCTCCCCCATGCTTGGATTATTTCTGCAAACACCTGAGGATGTAACTTCCATTCGTGTGGATCTGTCATTTTTCTGCTTAGATTGTCTGCCAGTGTGTTTTCCAATCCTGGCAAGTACTGTGCTTGAAGTTCGATTGGTCTTTCCAGAGCCAAGTTCCAAAGAGTCATGGCTAGTCTGCACAAGGGGTATGAATGTGTTCCTCCTTGTTTATGTACCACATTACCGTGGTGTTGTCTGTTCTTATCAGTAATTGCCCTGGATGCAGGAAGTCCTTGAAAGCTGTAATTGCATTTACTACTGCTAGCATTTCTTTTTGATTGATGTGAAGGTGCTTTTCTTTCTGGGACCATTTGCCCTGAATGCACCTGTTCGTCATGTGCGCCCCCCCAGGCGTAGTCTGAGGCGTCTGTGGTTATGACTTGTTTTGCTTGAGGCTTGCAGAATGGGAGGCCTTTGTTTGCTTGACATGCTTGGGCCCTCCATAGAAATTCCTTTTGCAAACATGGAATTATTGGTATTATTGCTTCCAAACTGTGACTGTGTTGAGACCATAGGTTTTTTAGGTACCATTGAAGTTTCCTCATATGCAGCTTTGCAAATGGGGTTAATAGAATGCAAGATGCCATGAATCCCAGAGCCTGCAGGATTTTCCTTGCAGTAAGCCTGGTACTTTTTGCTAGTATTTTGAAGTACTGAGATAGTTGCCCTTGTTTTTCTGGTGTAAGGTAGGCCATCTGGGTGTTTGTGTCCAAGTTGGCACCCAGGAAAGTTATTTTCTGGGATGGTGTTAGCCTTGATTTCTCTTTGTTGATTGTATATCCCAGAGAAAGCAGTAACCGTGTCACATATGCCAGATGTTCCAGAAGTATGTTCTTGCTGTCGGCTTGGATCAGGCAGTCGCCCAGATAAGGGTAAATTTGTATCCCTTGAAGTCTGCAGTAGGCAATCACTGATGCCAGGCACTTTGTGAATACTCTGGGCGCAGTAGATAAGCCAAAGGGCAATGCAGAGAACTGATAGTGGATTGAACCTGCAAGAAATCTGAGGTATCTTCTGCAGCTTTGTCTGATTGGGACATGCAGGTATGCCTCCTTGAGGTCCAATGTTACCAGCCAGAACTCCTTGCCCAGCATGGAAAGAAGCTGCTGTAATGTGAGCATCTTGAATTTTGGTACGATTAGAAATGTGTTTAGGGTGGATAAGTCCAAAATGGGTCTCCAGTCGGTTCCTTTCCTTGGTACCAGGAAAAGTCTTGAATAAAAACCTTGACCTTGTTGGTGAGTAGGTACCTCTTGAATAGCTCGCATGCTTATGAGCTTTGAAATTTGCAGTTGTGCCTCTGCCCTTTGATTTTGTGGCAGGTTTGGCATGCCTCTCATTTTTGGAAGAGTGTGAAATTGAAATTTGTAGCCACTGTTTATAATGTCCAGGGATCCATTTGTCTGTTGTGACAATATGCCAATTGCTTGCAAATAGTGCTAGTTTTCCTACCAAAGGTGCTGTCAGCTGAGACCTGCTTGGCATGGAAATGAGGGAGTCATTGGGTTTGCTTCCTGTATTGTTGTGCACTGTCTTCGCCACCTCTTGGTGCTGGAGTTTGCCATTGTCGACCTCTATATGATCCTTGTGATTGCCCTCTGCCCCTTGTGCGTCTGTATCTACCTCTTTGGGGCTTGTCAGTGGCTGGAAAGGACCAGTTTTTTGAAGGTCAATTTCTGCTAAAACGTGGTGGTTGGACCTGTAAGAAGGCTTTGACAGTTTGCATAGATTTGGCTTTTTCTTACATTTTCCGTAGTATCTCCTCAGCATTAGTACCAAACAGCACATCCTTTTGTAAAGGAGCATCTAGAAGTTTAGCTTTCACATGATCTGGTAAATTTTGTTCCCTAAGCCAGGCATGTCTGCGAATGACTGATCCTGTAGCTGCCGCTCTACTTGAGGCCTCTAGGGCATCATAACCACATTGTAAGGTGTGTTTACCCACTTGTTCTGCACTATGCATCATATCCTGCAACTCCTTTAAATCTTGTTGTTCAGATTGAGACATTTTGTTCCTCAATTGTGATAACAGGAACTGTTGATATTTAAGCATATGAAACTGAAAATTTAAAGCCCTCATGGCTAGGGTGGCCGAGGTACAAACCTTTTTACCCCACCTTTCCAAAGATCTTGATGCCCTTTCTGCAGGAAGTGGATTTTTGGCAGTGGAGGCCTTCAATCCCTTGGGGCCTTGTGAAATGGTTTCAGGGTCAGCATTATGGCTTTTGAAGAGAAATTGGTGAGAGCTGGGTACTCTGTAATACCCATCAGGTTTGACTGATGCAGGAGGCAGAGAATCCGGGTTAAGACAAGCCTCCGAATAGACATCATCCAGTATGTCCAAAACAGGGGGTATAGCCAGAGGTCTGTGTTGAGGTAACAAAAGAAATTCCCTAAGTCTTTTCTTGGAATCTGAAAAGTCTTGGCCTTCCCAATGGAAGTGTTCCCTCAAGGTGTGTAAGGTTCGCCGAAAGGAAAAATCCTCAGGAGGGGATACAGAGGGAATGGACTGTTCTGCATCCGAATCCTCAAAAGGAGAGTAAGAGTGTTCCTCTGCATCAGAATGTTCTGATAAAATGGATCCCTGATCAGAAGAGGGAGAATCTTCCTCCATTCTGGGTCTCTTGTCTGGAGGGGGTTGAGAACCTCGGATAAGAGTAATTAAATCCTCAGCCATTCTAAGCATCTGTTTTTTAGGCATGGGACCTGGAGATGGGCCCTGTACAACAGGCCTCATGGGCTGCCTGGCTGCTTTGGATTTAGTAAAGGCCTTAATTGAAAAGGAAGATGAGGGCCTAAATACACCATGGATGGAGGTGGACCCGTCTACATTAGTAGGCTCAACATTAGCAGAGGCTTCGGTTGTAGTCTGGGAAAGGGCCGAGGACCCAGCGGTCTCAGGTACAGAGGACACAGCCAAAGAAGTGTTGTCTGTAGTCAGGGACTGCAAAGGCGTCTCACTGAGAACCGGACCACGTGTAGCCTGTTTTGGCTTGGTGTCGGCGGGGACCGCGGGCCTCACGTGTCGGTCCTTTTCCTTGCGTTTTTTGGTCAAAACGATAGTCGGAGTGTCCAACGACATTTTATAATCAAAAGCTTTACCAAAGTAGTGCTGGGCAAACTCCGCCCGACGCTTAATAGTGCGTTTATTGAAGGTAGCGCAAAAGCGACAGCCCGAGACGTCGTGGTCTGGGCCCAAACAAGGTATGCAGTGGGAATGGAAATCCTTATGCGGTATTTGCTTCCTACAAGAAATACAATTAACTTTTTCTGACATCGGTCTGAGGGAAGAAAAGTTTCCCCAACGGGGAAGACTTCAGATTCCAAAATATTCGTAATTCAGGAGCTGGCCGACCGGCACTTGCGAACTGCTTCTGCTTCGGGCACCGCGTGGCAAAAAAGACTGAAGAACATGGCATCGGCTGTGTCTTATATACTCTGGCCTCACTGACGTCAGAAGAGAAAGCGACGACAACCGACGCCGGACCAAGACTTGGGAATTCGGCCGACCGAGGGACCGCCTGATGGCAGAGAACCCATCTGTGATTACTGCAGCTGTATGCACGATGAACATCCTTCATTTGCTAGTGTATAACTTCCTAGTAGAAGGGTTATGCGAAGACGTGAGGATGTGGGTCACAGCAGGTGAAAAATCATGAAGCCTAACTAGGGATGGAATTGGAGCAGCCATGCTGTCAAGTTGAGGGTGTGGAGGCAGGGGTGAAATAGATGAGGCCGAAGAAAGGGGAACCAAATCTGGCGAGGCCAGCACGGCATGATGAGAATAATTTTGCTTCAATAGCTTCGCTTTCTGAATCACTTTGGATAGGAGAGGAAAAGGAGGGAAAGCATTAAGGAGTCCTAGGGGCCAAATCGTGAACAAATGCATCTCTCGGTGGCTTCCCTGGAGGGGGGATAAGGAAAAGTAGCTGCTGCATTTGGAGTTGATCAAACTGGCGAAGAGATCGCAGCAAGGCTGTCCCCATTTGCGGAAGATCTGTTCCGCTACTTCCTGATTCAGAGACCACTCGTGAGGCATCAAGATTGCCCTGCTGAGCTTATCGGCCATCACAATGGTTGTCCCTGGGATGTGCGTTGTCACCAGAAAGTGTTAAGAAATTGCCCACTCCCAAACACAAAGTGCCTTTTGACAAAGGGAGTACAATCTGGTTCCTCGTTTGTTGAGATACCATACCACTGACATGTTGTCTGATTGGACTGCTATTGTCCCTAGAGGAAGAGAGTCGTGAAGTGCTTGCAATGCTAGAAGCACTGCTCATCTCTAGGATATTGATATGCAGGTGAGTCTCGTGATCTTGCCATGTGCCTTGGACAGTCTTGCCTAGATAATGCCCCCCCCCATCTGTGAGGCATCCGTGGTCACAGTAGCAATGGGTTGGCGAGGAAGGGATGGAGTGCCGGTTAGTTGGTTGAATTGAATCCACCAACTAAGGTCGTTTTTGCAAGACTCTTATGATGATGTGGTGAGATAGAGGCAGTTGCTGAAAAGACCACTGGGACGATAGAAGCCATTGAAGAATTTGCATATATAATCTGGTGAGAGGAACTAACGTTATGGTGGAGGCCATGGTCCCCAAGAGTTTCAGCACAGTCTTTGCCTTGACTTTCTGTAGGGGAAGTAGACAGAGAATTTGTCTGAGGTTTTGCACTCTTTCTGCAGGTAGACGAGCTAACATGGCGACTGTCTTTCTGCGCCTATAAAAGTCACAAATTGAGAGGGCGATAAGGCAGACTTTTCCCAATTTATTGTATTCCCCAACTGGGAACAAAGCTGGATAGTGGAATCTCTGGTTTGTAGGAGTAGATGCCTGGTGGTGGCAGTCAGGAGCCAGTCATTCAGGTATGGAAACACTTTGAATCCTAGACATCTCAGGTGAGCTGTCACTACTGCCATACATTTGGTGAATACTCTGGGGGCTGTGGTGAGACCAAAGGGCAGAGCACGAAATTGGTAGTGACTGGCTCCCAGCCAGAAGCATAAGTGACTCCTCAACACTCTGTCCATTTTTATATGGTAGTATGCATCTTGGATGTCTATGGAGCACATCCAATTGTCTTTCCCTAACAAAGGGAGCAGTTGTGTACACTTACCATAAATGTAGATGTTCGAGTGTATTCACTGTTGCAGTCATTACATTTGGGTAATCCTGCTGGCAGGTTGCCCTCAGCCAGCTTGAATTCTAAAGACTTGGATTCTGCGTCGGCTGCTGTCACCCCTTCCCTGACGTCAGATCATCAGGGGTATAAAAGAAGCAGCAGACGCCATTTTCTTTAGTTTTTCTTGCCCCAGATGTCAGGTGCCCCCCAAAAGGGTTGCCAAAATTTAGATATGTATAATGACATGCACCAATATAAAATTTACCTTCATCTACAAGCAAATACACCACAAAGGTTGTGTAAATCAGAGAAGGAAAGATGGGTTCCCTCAGAAGAAAAGGGGGATGGCGGGTGGGTAACCTGGACTTCAACAGTGAATACACTCGAACATCTACATTTATGGAAAGTGTACACAACTGTAATATGTTCTTCGTGTTTCACTGTTGCAGTCATTACATTTGGGTACAGTCACAAAGCTAAGGTTGGGAGGCTGGAGCTAAACAGCATTAGGAGCGGCTATGAGGCCCTGCAGAACTGCAGTGGCAAAGCCTGCCCTGGATTTAGAGTAGAATGTCAGATGATCGTGCTTTGTAAAGGTGTGCACTGAACTCCAAGTAGCAGCCTCTAAAAAGGCCTTGGTAGGTACTCCCCTGAGAAAGGCTGCTGAAGTGGCTGCAGCTCTGGTTGAGTGTGACCTAATGCCCTTAGGTACTGGCTTGCCATGTTGTACATAGCAGAAACGAATGCAGTGGCCTATCCATTTTGAAATAGTCTGCTTTGAGATAGCCTTTCCTTGTGATCCTGCAGCATATGTCACTAGTAATTGCTCTGTATTTCTGAAAACTTTGGTTCTGTCCAAGTAGAATCTAAGCTGTCTGTGTACGTCCAAAGAATGCAGAATTCTCTCCCCCTTGTTCTGTGGATTTGGATAAAAAGTTGGCAGGTGAATAGTTTGGTTGAGAGCCACACTGGACACCACCTTAGGCATAAATGTTGGGTTTGTCCTCAGAGAGACCCCTGTCTGGAAAAAAAAATGATAAAAGGTTCCACCGCCATGAGTGCCTGCAGCTCTGAAACTCGTCTTGCAGAAGTTATTGCTAGGAGTGGAACTGTTTTCCAAGATAAAAACTTTACATCAGCTGTAGCAGCTGGCTCAGAAGGAGGCAGGGTGAGTTTTTGAATCAAAGGTGCATCTAATAATTTAACTTTAACATGATCAGGCAGATTTTGTTCCTTTAACCAAGCATGCCTCTAATTACAGAACCTGTAACTGCGGCCCTGCAGGAGGCCTCTAAAGAATCAAAACCACATTGCAAAGTATGCTTTCCAACTTGTTCAGCTGCATGCAATAAATCCTGCATTTCCTTGTTTTCTACACAGAGTTTAACATTTTCTATTTAAGCAATGCTATGACATGTTGCTGATATTTGAGCATATGAAACCGACAGTTTAAGGCCCTTATAGCCAAGGTAGCAGATGTGTAAACATTTTTTCCCCATCTATCCAGTGCCCTAGAATCTCTGTCAGAGGGGGTAGGGTTTTTTGCAGCAGAAGCCTCAACTCCTTTGGGACCCTGATAAATAGTTTCTGGGTCTGCAGCAAGTTTTTAAAAAGGAATTTATGAGAGTCAGGAACCCTGTAATATCTGCGAGGCTTAACAGGGGCTAGAGGTAAGGAGTCAGGGGTAAGACTAGACTCCGAAAACACATCTACAATGTCTAACACAGGTGGGATGGCTAGTGGCTTGTGTTGAGGTAGTAAAAGGAAATCCCTGAGCCTCTTTCTAGATTCTGAAAAATCTTGGCTCTCCCAGTGGAAATGCTCCCTCATGGTATGTAAGGTTTCCCCAAAAGAATAGTCCTCTGCAGGAGAAGCTGAAGGTATAGATTTCTTCAGCATTAGAATCCTCATAATGGGGAAGAGAATATTCCTGATCAGAAGAGGAATCAGAAGAAATGGAAACCTGATCTGAATATTCATAGTCAGTCTCTTGCCTAGGCCTCTTATCAAGAGGGGGATGGGAACCTCTGATCAAGGTAATCGAGTCTTCGGCCATTTTGAGCATCTGTTTTTTGGGCATAGAAACCTGACCACGTGGCTCTTGAGTTTGTTTCTTTGCTTTGGAAGGTGCTTTAGTCTTTGCCTTTGAAGCTGAAGTCGGTTTGATGTAAAGATGTTTAGGTCTGAATACACCCTCAGAAGCCGGTGCCTGCTCAGTGGCTCTAGACCCATCTAAAGGGATAATATCCAAGGCTCCAATACCCAGAGTTTCCAGCGGCATGGCCAACTCCACGTGGGAGTCGATAGCGGCCTGCGACTCTAAAGTAGCGGGCGTCAGGGGCTGCGAAAGCCTCACTGAGGACCGGCGACTGGGTTAGAAGCTTTGTCGTCGGTTTTGGGCCTCGGTTGTCTATCTCTTTCCTTTTCTTTGCGTTTTTTGTGAACTCCGGTAGTCAGATGGCTATCCGACAACATTTCTGGATAATTAAACCAGCGTCCAAAATAGTTTAAAGCAAAATCATACAGACGCTTAGTAGTGCGTTGGTTAAATCTAGCACAGAACCGACAGCCAGAAAAGTACAGTTGTGTACCTACTATAAATGTAGATGTTCGAGTGTATTCACTGCTGCAGTCATTACACTTGGGTTATCCTGCTGGCAGGCTACCCGCAGTCGGCCTGAATTCCAAAGTCTAGGTCCGGCGTCTGTTGCTGACGCCTCTTCCTGGACGTCAGTGGTATAAAAGATGCAGCCAACGCCATTTTCTTCAGTTTTTCTTGCCCCAGATGTCAGGTGCCCCCAAATTGGTAGGCTGAAAATTATGCCAATAAGTATGCATGCACAAAAATAAACATTTTCTTCATCTACAAGCAAATACACAACATAGGTTGTATAGGATAAAGAAGTACAGATAAGTCCCAGCAAAGAAAAGGGGGATGGTGGGTGGGTAACCTGGACTGCAACAGTGAATACACTCTAACATCTACATTTATGGTAGGAACACAACTGTACTATGTTCATCGTGTTTCACTGTTGCAGTCATTACACTTGGGTTGAATCCCAAAGCTGAGGTTGGGTGGCTGGGTCTAAAATAGGATTAAGAGAGGCTATATATAAGGCCCTGCATAACTGCAGTGGCAAAGCCTGATCTGGATTTAGAGTAGAGAGGTAAGTGGTAGTGCTTGGTAAAAGTGTGCACTGAACTCCAAGTTGCAGCCTCTAAAATGTCTTTGGCTGGTACTCCTCTGAGGAAGGCTGCAGAAGTAGCTGCTGCTCTGGTTGAGTGAGGCCTAACGGCCTTAGGCACTGATTTGCCATGTTGTGAATAGCAGAAATGAATGCAGTGGCCTATCCATTTTGAAATAGTCTGCTTTCAGATGGCCTTTCCTTGTGATCCTGCAGCACATGCTACTAAGAGTTGCTCAGTCTTTCTGAAAGCTTTAGTTCTGTCCAAGTAGAAGAGTAGCTGTCTGTGTATGTCCAAAGGAGTCTCTCACCCTTATTCTGTGGGTTTGGATAAAAGGTAGGCAAATGAATGGTTTGGTTAAGGGCCACACTGGACATTAGCTTAGGCATAAATGTCGGGTTCGTCCTCAGAGAAACCCTGTCTGGATGGAAAATGATAAAAGGTTCCACAGCCATGAGTGCATGTAACTGAGACTCGTCTTGCAGAGGTTATTGCTAGGAGCAGAGCTGTTTTTCAGGATAAGAATTTTATATCAGCTGTATTGGCTGGCTCAAAAGGCGGCAGTGAGATTTTTTCCAAGACATAATGTCCCATGCAGGTACTGGTGCTCTCTCCTTGGAGGTCTTATCTTTTTGGCCCCTCTGAGGTACTGTCTTAGCAACGGATGTGAAAAAAATGGTGGTTCCGTATTGTAATGAGCTGACATGACAGAGGCATGGATTTTAATTGATGAAAAGGATAGGCCTTTGTCCAGCATCTCAGTTAGGTATTGTAAAATCTGAGGAATATTTGGTACAAACGTGTCAATTCCTTGTGCCTGGTTCCAAGCACAGAATCTTTTTCATTTTTCTGCATAAGATTTTCTGGTACTTGGCCTCCTGGCCTCCAAAATAACATCCATTACTGCTTTAGAAAGAGGTGTGTTCTGAATGGCTACATTATCTGCCATGCTGCCAGATATAGGGTTCTTAGTTGGTTGTGCAGGATCTGATTGTTTCGTTGGGTCAGTAAATGAGGAATTAGAGGCAATGTCCAGGCTGGGCCTTGAGACAAGCTCTTTAAGATTGGGTACCAGTGCTGGTGGGGCCAGTCTGGAGCAATCAATCATTTTTGACTTCTCTTGTCTGACCTTTAGGAGTAACTTGGGGAGAAGAGGCAGAGAAGGAAAGGCATATACTGTTAGGGTTTTCCAGCTGAATGACGGAGCATCCACCTTTCATGCTTGCTTACGATATGTCCTTGTGCAGAATCTCTGTAGTTGGCAGTTGTGAGGAGAGGCAAACAGATCTATGTCTGGGCATCCCCATTTCTTTATTATCATGCTGAAAACTTGTGGATCCAGTTTCCACTCGTGGGGATCCGTGAGGTTTCTGCTTAGTTCGTCTGCCAGAGTATTTTTCTTTCCTGGCAGGAATTGTGCTTGCAGGTGTACTTGATAAGTCAATGCTACGTCCCACAAAGTCATGGCTTGTCTGCAGAGGGGGTAGGAATGAGTGCCTCCCATGTTTTGTTTATGTACCACATGACTGTAGTATTGTCCGTCCTTATCAGTAGTTGTCCTGGATGGAGTAGATCCTTGAAAGCTGTCAGGGCATTCTGAACAGCTAGCATCTCTTTTTGATTGATATGAAGATGCCTTTTGCTTGTGGGCCATGTGCCCTAAATACATTTTCTTGCCATGTGGGCCCCCCCCAGGCATAATCTGAAGCATCTGTTATTGACTGCCTGGCTGTGGGTAGGGTGAATGGCTGTCCCTTGTTGTGGTGACAGGCCTGTGCCCACCATCGAAACTCCTGTTGCAGGCAAGGAATGAGTGTAATTAATGTTTCCAGGCTGTGACAATGTTGAGTCACAACACTTTTTAGATACCACTGTAGTTTCCTCATATGCAGTCTGGCATATGGAATTAGCAGAATGCAGGATGCCATGAAGCCCAAAGCCTGCAGAATTTTTCTTGCAGATAACTGGGTCTTTGTTGCCAACATTTTGAAGTAAGAAGTCAGTTGCCTTTGTCTGGCGTGAACAAGCACACGACCAGAGATATCACCAGGAACCGGATAGTTTTTAGAAAACTCTGCTTTAATTTGAACTTCACAAATAAAATGTGCACGAAAAAAAGAGTTTAAAATCACAAAATGCAGTCAAGCGCTTTCGCCCGGGCTCTCCCAGGCTTTTTCAAGACAGTGTTGTACTCAATGTGCATTCAATTTATACTTTTGTCACTTCCTTAGCCAATTATACAATTTAGTGTAATCTCATTGTTATATAGTTCTCTTATGTTTAAAGATATATACTTGGTATAAACAACAATTACAAAAATAGAACATGGGAAATGGGAAATACATCAGCAGCAGCAAAAACAACCTATGAAAGACTTCCTAAATATTTTCTACCATCATTACTTTTTATATCATTTATATAATATTTAAATAGCATTTCATTTCATTGTATTACAATTGTATTGCAAGGGTCCCACTTAATTAAAAACTGTCTGGCGTGAGATAAGCCATCTGGGCAATTGTATTTAAGCTTGCACCAAGGAATATTATCTCTTGAGAGGGTACTAGTTTTGATTTCTTTTCGTTTACTGTGTACCCTAGGCAAATTAGTAATCTTTTTACAAACGCCAGATGCTTTAGTAGAATGTCCTTGTTCTCTGCTTGAATAAGGCAATCGTCCAAGTAAGGATATATCTGAATTCCTCTGTCTGCAAAATGCAATTACTGGTGCCAGGCATTTTGTGAAGACCCTGGGCGCAGAAGATAAGCCAAAGGGCAGTGCAGAGAATTGGTAATGCATCGAGCCAGCTATGAATCTGAGGTATCTTCTGCAAGATTGTCTGATTGGGACATGCACGTATGCCTCCTTGAGGTCCAACGTTACTAGCCAAGCCTTCTTGCCCAGCATGGGAAGAAGTTGCTGCAGTGTTAGCATCTTGAATTTGGGAACTTCCAGGTATGTGTTTAGAATTGAGAAGTCCAGAATGGGTCTCCAGGCTTTGTCCTTTCGGAAAACTAGAAACAGTCTTGAGTAAAATCCTTGTCCTTGCTCTTGTGTAGGAACCTGTTGAATGGCTCTCATGTCCATGAGAGCTGAAATTTGCTTTTGAGCCTCTGCCCATTGATTTGGTGGCAGGTTTGGCATTCCTTTTATCCTTGGCAAAGTGTGAAAGTGGAATCTGTATCCTTGAGATACAATATTTAGGACCGATTTGTCTTTTGTGATGATGTGCCAATGGTCTGCAAAAAGTGCTAGTTTTCCCCCCCAAGGGAACTGCCAAGAGGGTTTTGCTTAGTAGTCTGAGGGGTAAGTCATTGTGTTTGTCTTCTGGTAGTTTGAGACCTGTCTTCTCCCCCTTTTTGGGTTGTGGCACTCCATTGTCGAGGCTGGTAAGAGCCTTGTCACTGGCCTCTGCCCCTCTGTGGTCTGGCAGAAGCTGGAAAGGACCAGTTTTTGGTTGGCCAATTTCTGTTGAAACAAGGGGGTTGAACCTGTAAGAAATCCTTGACCGTCTGCATAGATTTTTGCCTTATCCTCCATATTCTTTAAAACAACTTCTGCTTTTACACCAAATAAAACATCCTGCTGTAAAGGTGCATCCAATAACTTTGCTTAACATGATCAGGTAAAGTTTGTTCTTTTAACCAAGCATGCCTACGTATGACGGACCCTGTCACTGCTGCCCTACAAGAAGCTTCCAATGAATCAAATCCACATTGCAAAGTATGTTTTCCCACTTGTTCAGCTGAATGCAACAAATCTTGCATTTCCTTGTAATCTGGCTGGTCTGTATGTGCGAGCATTTTTTGTTTTAATTGAGACCTCAGATATTGTTGATATTTCAGCATGTAAAACTGACAATTTAAGACCCTCATAGCTAGAGTAGCTGAGGTATATACTTTCTTTCCCCATCTGTCTAGTGCTCTAGAATCCCTTTCAGAGGGCACAGGATTTTTAGCAATAGAGGCCTTAACCCCTTTGGGACCCTGGGAAATGGTTTCTGGGTCAGCAACAAGGCTTTTATACAGGAATTTGTGTGAGTCAGGGACTCTGTAGTATCGGTCTGGTTTGGCTGGTGCTGGAGGTAGTGAATCTTATTTAAGGCTAGATTCTGAATAAACATCATCCACAATATCTAACACAGGTGGAATAGCAAGTGGACTGTGCTGGGGTAGTAAAAGGAACTCTCGGAGCCTTTTCTTAGAATCAGAGTAATCCTGGCCTTCCCAGTGGAAATGTTCCCTCATAGTATGTAAAGTTTCCCCAAAAGAGTGGTCTTCTGGGGAGATGTAGAAGGGATGGACTCTTCAGCATCAAACTTCATAAGGGGGAAAGGAATATTCCTGTTCCTCAGAAGAGTCTGAGGAAATTTAAACCTGGTCAGAGGAAGCCTAGTCCTCCTCCTGCCTTGGCCTTTTATCAGGAGGGGGATGGGAACCCCTGATTAGGGTAATTAAGTCTTCATCCATCTTTAGCATCTTTTTCTTAGGCATGGGGTCTTGTACTGGAGACTGCTGTACAGTCTTCTTTATTTTTAAAGGAGTTTTCAGTTTTGCATAGGATTTAATAGTGAGTGTAGTCTGTCTGAAGACACCTTCTGCAACTGAGGGCATTTCAACTGCACCGGAATCTCCTTCAGGTATGGAGTCGGAAGGGCCTAAAGGTAAAGGTTGTGGAGGCCTAGCAATCTCCGCTTGTGAATCGGATATCACCTGGGGTTCTAAATCAGCGGTTGTCAGGGGCTGCGTAGGTGCCTCACTAAAAACCGGAGAACTGGCGACTGGCCTAGTACAGGCCTCGGAGTCCAGTTTAGGTTTCGACTGACTGTCTTTATCTTTGCATTTTTTATGCATTCTGGTCGGTTGGTCCGACAGCATGGTATAATTAAAATTCCTACCAAAATAATGCCGGGCGAAATCAGACGTTTAATAGTTCGTTTATTAAACCTAGCACAAAACAGACAACCTGTGACGTTGTGGTCTGGGCCTAGGCAAGGAATACAATAAGAATGAAAGTTCTTATGAGGAATTTGCTTCCCACAAGAAATGCAATTGTTAACTTTTTCTGACATCGGACTGAGGGAAGAAAAGGTTCCCCAACGGGGTACTTAGCTTTATGAAGACTTCGGTCTGAAATTCGATTTGAAAATCTCAGGAGTCGGCCGACCGGCACTTGCGAACTGCTTCTGCTTCGGGCACCGCGCGGCAAGAAAGACTGAAGAAAATGGCGTCGGATGCATCTTGTATACCCCTGGCGCACTGACGTCAGGGAAGAAGTGACAGCAACCGATGGCGGACCAAGACTTCGGAACTCGGGCCGACTGCGGGACCGCCTGATGGCAGGATAACCCAAGTGTGCTGACTGCAGCAGTGTAACCTGATGAAGATCACAAATTCCCTAACAGGGCACTTATCTGAAACAGCAACCACTCGGCAATCAAACAAACAGTAGAAGATGGCGTTCAGACTGGTGGCAGAGAGGTTCTGAGGATGGTAAGTGCAGATTTCACTTTTAAGGCCCATGTCGGCTGCTATCCTATGTGCAGCATCGCATGTACCTGACAGTAGTTTAAGTCTTTGGCATACTGGTCAGACGTTCGGGTCGCCTAGGTAGAGAAGCCCTCATGTTATGAATACTAC
This sequence comes from Protopterus annectens, assembly GCF_019279795.1. NCBI lineage: Eukaryota > Metazoa > Chordata > Ceratodontiformes > Protopteridae > Protopterus > Protopterus annectens. The sequence goes on from NC_056733.1 coordinate 911,167,744, forward strand.
AACATGGGAACAAAAGGACATCTGATCAAAGCATTTTTGGAGCTTGAGCAACTTTGACATTCCAGTGAGTAACATGATGGCTCATTCTTCAGAAGTAACATGATAGCATTCTTCAGACAAAGCTGCATCCATGATTACTCAACATAATTCTGTGCTATCCAGACTAAAAACTTAACCTCCATATTTTCAACATAGGCTGCTTATGCTACATTGCAGATTTATGCATTAAACCATGTGTAAAGGCAATGGCTGTAGAGGAACTGATACCAGACGTTTACTGTCACTTACCCAGCACTGCAGTGTCAGCAGAAGCTTAAAAGAGTTTGCACTGTTTGTGGATAATGAACCCCTCAAAATTATCAGGTATGCCAATAATCCACTCTGCTACAGGCCCCATGAAGGCTCAGTGTCTCTCCAACCTAACACCACTCTTAAGTATTCAACTGCGGTACCACCTTTAACATTCTTATAAGAGAAGCGTAGTCCGGGTCTGAACTGTCTGCAAACAGCTACAGT